>NC_055959.1:26899997-27079997 GCF_018492685.1 Alosa sapidissima
ACACCCTCAGATTGGTATCTCAATCTAATTTTTTGTTTTGTTTCCAGAGCAGGCAGGTAGAAAAAATCAAATCTAAATCTAGCAATTGCAACATGCAATATATTGTGGCGAGCTCAATTGGAAGGAGTCATGAGACAGATCTCAGCTTCACACGAAATCAAATTGAGAATATAAGCGTACCAAAGATAAAACAGTTGTGAATCTATGATGACCTAAAACCATGTTTAATTAAGAAGCTGTTTTGTTGATGCATTTAGAAATAGCCCTATAGCCTATTTAATGCACCTGTACAAAAACACATTGGGCTCCTCAAAATGTCACTTCACACACCTCCCTTTGCATAGAACATAATTGCCTAGCTTAATTAATTAATTTATGTACTGTATTTTCCGGACTATAAGTCGCTCCTGAGTATAAGTCGCATCAGTAAAAAAATGTGTCATGAACAGGAAAAAAACATATATAAGTCGCACCGGACTATAAGTCGCATTTATTTAGAAACGTATTTCACAAAATCCAAAACCAAAAACAGAGACTATGTAACTGGATTATTGAGGCCAAAAAGATTAATGTTAATGAAGATGAAGCCAAGAGGAGGGCAGGAAGGTAATTGCAAAGCAAAAGATTCACTGAAAGAAAATGCCATGTGGTACACCAAAATGTATCTAAATTGTGGAGAATACAATGCAATCAAGCATTTTGGGCGATGTGGAGTCACAAGCTGGCAGCAGATTAAATGCTCACGAGAGAGAAAAAGATGCAGTTTTAGACGAGACTGAAGCAAGCCAGGGGATAGGCCTATAGGCCCGAAGGTAATTGTAAAGCAATTTACAAAAGATTCACTGAACAAAAATGCTGATATGATACATGAAAATTTAGCTAAAAATGTGGAGAATGCAATGCAATCAAGCAATTTGGGCGATGTGGAGTCACAAGCTGGCAGCAGATTAAATGCTCACAATAGAGAAAAAGACGGTTTTAAAAGGACGTGACCGAAGCTGGGGCAAGCCAGGCAATAGGCCTATAGGCCCGACGGTAATTATAAAGCAATTTACAAAAGATTCACTGAACAAAAATGCTGATGTGGTACATGAAAATTTAGCTAAAAATGTGGAGAATGCAATGCAATCAAGCATTTTGGACGATGTGGAGAGACAAGCCGGCAGCAGATTAAATTCTTGAGAGAGAAAAAGATGCGGTTTTAAAAGGACGTGCAGACCGAAGCTGCAGCAAGCAGGTGATATTTAGAAATTTATTTCACAAAATCCAAGACTAAGAACAGACAGACTATGTAACTGGATACATTGAGGCCAAAAATATTGAGAATTCTACAGGGAATGTTGAAGACAAAGGAGTGAATAGTGGCAGGAGGCAAGCCGAAGGCTGCTGACAAGGGCCCGACGCTATTGTAAAGCAATTTACAAAAGATTCACTGAACAAAAATGCTGATGTGGTACATGAAAATTTAGCTAAAAATGTGGAGAATACAATGCAATCAAGCATTTTGGACGATATATTGGAACAAGCTGGCAGCAGAACAAATGCTCGCCGAGAGAGCGAGAGAAAAAAAGATGTGCATTTAAAACCAGGGCCTAAATTTCAGCGCGGGATTGCGGGTATTGCGCATAAATTATTACTAAATATTGAGCATATTGATAAAAGCCCCGCAACTCATAATGCGAGAAATTCTCACACATTTTACAGCGCTGTCTGACGTTAATCTAATGAGCGGCCTGAATGCGGGACTATTGACTGGACGGACCAACTCTGACTTCAATAAAACCCCATGCAGACACACACACGCGCGCGCACGCAGGACCACTTTGGGGGTGCCTCTCTCTCTTTGCTCTCTCTCTCTCTCTCTCAGCAGGATTTGTCACCGCTAAGGTCAAATTAGCCTATAGGTGCTTCTACATCAACCGCTATCGACAGGAAAGGAAAACAAACGTTTAGCGATCAGGAACCGTCAGGTATTTTGCAAACACAGCATGAAAGCCGATAATATAACGCGAGAGAACATGGATGTGTTCTCCATTTGAGGAACGTTATATTCGATTGCGGACGTGAACAGACAGCTAGACACGGAGCGCATATAAGGCCTTTCACTGTGCGTATTCACGTGAAAGATAATTAGTAGCAAAACAACGATCAAATATTACATGGCAGTGAGTTTTGTTTTCAAATGTTTTCATGCATGTCTAGATAACGGGTGAGGAATGTTTAGGGGACAGACTATCGTAGCCTAAATTTCAAATTATGGCTGGGCAAAGCACAGCACCTTTATTTGGACCATGGCTTATTCGAGTCAGCTATAGGCCTTTATTTCTTGCGTTTTACTGTGAGACATAGGCCTATACTTTTCGTTTGGAGCAGCATACCGGTAGGCTATCAATGGCAATGGTTCACTATTAAGTTTCATGTATGAAAGAGTGTCGGGATTTCCATTCGCTTATTGCGAGATAAGGCATCCGCTTTCATTCATTCATGGAACGTGTGCTGTGCTGCAAGGAAAACCTATTCCATATAGCCAAAGAGGTCTAAGATAGCCTAAATTTAGTTATTTTTTAAATTATGCATGATTTACTTTTTTATAAAATTCAAAGGCTGATGCCTGGCAGCAACAATTGTGTTTAAATGTAGGTTATTGCTTCAGCCTCTAGCTCAGACAGGGGCTGCGTGCAACTGGTAGCTTGAGAGCAACGTGTTGGAGACTCATGGTGTAGGACGATGACTTTTCATTGGCAACAATATTAAACCAACCAACAATATAAATTATTAAGTTGAGCTCTTTTATGAGTTAAATTGAAACAAAATTATACTGGCTTTTATTTGTCTGAATCTGAGGCCCGGCTAGGATTTAGGTATGCACGTGTCTTTCAGGCATAGAGCAAGCACTAATCTCTGACTGAAAGTGCACAGGACTTGTTCATTTGAGAGCGCTCTCTCAAGGATGTAGACAGTAATGTTTCATGTAGGGTTCATGTCAGTTAATATAAATTAACATTTAAAAACATGTTCAATTATATTATTTTTTATATATAAGTCGCACCTGACTATAAGTCGCAGGACCAGCCAAACTATGAAAAAAAGTGCTCCGGACTTACAGTCCGGAAAATACGGTAATTAAAGAAGAAATGCCCCTTCAGAGAGAAACTGCCATTGAGTTCAGAAGGCCCCTTCTGTGTGAAACAGGCATCTGTCTGTGGGCATGAAGATGCGTTGTCTTCCCATCTTTTGTGTGATCAAAACTGTGACGGATGAACATGCTCCTGAGTTGGTATTCTCTGACATCAATGCCCAGACTAAGGGATGAGATGTCTGAAGTGATAACCGCGGTGCCGTGGTAACTTGGCCTGGTCCTGAGGGAGAGCCTGCTGTGCCTCCCGTGGGGAGAGCTTGTTCAAGCCGGACATGCACGGCAGCCTCCGCGGCTATATTTAGACCAGTGACGTTGGATCAGAGTGTGTGTCGCTGCCTGTGTGTGTGTGTGTGTGTACGTGTGTGCCTGCTTCTTTGTGCTTTTAAGTGCATTATTGTGTGTAAGAAAATGGCTTTGTGTCTATTAGTATGTACTGCTGATATTGTGCTGATATTGTTCAATCTGGGGTGTAGATTCTTAGATCATTTTATAATTCAGGCATGGATCTATATTGATTTATATCATATTGAGATATTTAATCTATATAGCCCGCATGTTATATAAATCTGTCTCTACATATACTGTATATATAATTTGTTTTCCTGGAAATATGGTGAGAATTGTTCTCAAATATCAAACAAGGCACAGCAGTGAGGAGAGACGTCCAGGGCCAAAACCCCGACCAGGGAAATCATCAGGGCAGTCCAACATACATAAGTTTGAGTCACACAGATACATGTGAGCTAAGACATGCATAACATGACATACTGTAAGTGTAGAAGATATCTTCATTTCACTTTATTTTGTCCTAGTCATTTCCTCATTTCTGTAATAGAAGAGGAAGCAGGCCACACAAACGTTTAGTTGCAAATGCAAATTCACTAGTTCACTAGTTCCAAAGTTCCACACAGCCTCCTTTCACAGCTGCAGTACCTGCTGCTCTGAAGGGGCTTTCCAATCAGTGCAGGTGTGCACTCAAAACAGCAAGGTGAGATTAAATCTCTAGTTTAGAAGAAAGGGAGCTGCTTCGTGCATCAGACAGAACCTTCTAGATAAATGCCCCGTGCTGGCCACATACATCTCCCTACTCCTACTGGACCTTCGCCTCAGTATGCTCCGTGTCCAGTCGGAGTCCAGTCTGAGTGTGCCTGTGTCAAGCCATCTTGGTTTTAATCCTGATCAAGATCAAGCTGTGCCACGTCTTCAGTCACAGACACCATCCACAGGCACTTGTATCTGTACATATTTGAACAGTGTAGCATACATTTTCATCAGTAGACATGCTCCCTGGCTATCAAACACATGATCATGCATGACATTTACTGTACCAGTTTTACCACAGATCCTAATCAAGTCTAAGTAATAAGCCAGGGTGTGCAGAACTGGAGGAGAATAAAGAAATACTAAATTACTTTTTTTAGGTTTTCATAGAAGTGATATTGACGTAATATAATAGGCCACTATTCAGCTGCTAGTGTAGTCCTTTACATCAGTGTATTACATGTTTACCCATCTGCCTCTTTTTGCAGACCTGAAGCCGAGCTTGATAAACTCCACGTCAGACTCGGACCTCATGCGCCTCCGCGCCCTCAGTCGCATCCCGCAGGTGACGCTCTCATTCCCCACCGAGCGCCTGCGCCCCCCCTCCCCCACTGAGATCGAGATCATCGCCCCCAGCAAGGTCAAGGAACGATCGCAGAACGTCAGTGAGAAGGTCACACACGTCACACAGGTAAGACACAAGTTACCTTTCACGCATGTCCGCATGAAATATAATCAGATTTGTGTGTGTATGAGAGATTGTCTTTCAACAATATTTGTCAGGATGCATGATTTTTTTTTTTTTTTTTGATGATGGCTTCAAAGTGTGTGAGAGGTTCTGCAGGCTCTGTCAGAGCCGAGAGCTCGTACAGTGGAGTGCCCCGCCTTTCATCTCATGAGCTAGAGAACCAACGTTCTGACCAACCTAACACACCAGGCCAGTGTGAGATAGAACCTGAGAGACCACCGTGTGAGATAGAACCCGCAACCTAAAACACCAGGGGGGCTGGCAGGTGGCCTGCACCAGGTGAAGTGCTGCCTGAAAGAAGGTTATTGAGACGTAATAAATAATAAAAACATGGCTTATTCAGTTACATAATGAATTGTACATCCCATCAAAGAGGCTGCGTCATGCTTGCACAGTTTGGCTCATGAATTCCACAGTGGATGGAAAACTATTCAGAGTGCCCACTAATGCTGCCAGCGGCAGAGAGAAGCAAAGCACAGTGAGGAGTAGTGTGGTTGTGTGTGAGGAGTCGTGTGAGAGGTGTCGTGTGTGAGGAGTCGTGTGTGAGGAGTCGTGTGTGAGGAGTCGTGTGTGAGGAGTCGTGTATAGTATAACTAGTCGTGTATAGTATAACTAGTGATGGGGACGAGACCGCCTATGCTGAGTCCGAGTCAAGACCGAGTCTTTGACTCACCGGCAGCAGAGCCATAGAAATAAATAAACGGCTCTGACGGCAGTATCTTTGCATTGCACCATGGGATGTAATTTTTAAATAATGCCGGTCAACATTGCATTTTATTATTATTGTTGTTATGTGTTGTCTGTTTTTTTATATGAACATAAAAAATGCGTTGGTCTCGAGGATTACGAGTCCTTCTCCTCCCACTGTGGTCCGAGACCGAGTCAAGACCGAGTCTTTGAAGGAACGAGTCCGAGACGAGACCGAGAAAGCAGAAATTGGTCTCGAGACCGGACTCGAGTACTACATCACTAAGTATAAGTATATAAGTATATATACTTTTTTGATCCCGTGAGGGAAATTTGGTCTCTGCATTTAACCCAATCGGCGAATTAGTGAAACACAAACAGCACACAGTGTACACACAGTGAGGTGAAGCACACACTAATCCCGGCGCAGTGAGCTGGTACAACGGCGGCGCTCGGGGAGCAGTGAGGGGTTAGGTGCCTTGCTCAAGGGCACTTCAGCCGCAGCCCACTGGTCGGGGCTCGAACCGGCAACCCTCCGGTTACAAGTCCAGAGTGCTAACCAGTGGGCCACGGCTGCCCCTATGTGTGTGAGGAGTCGTGTGTGAGGAGTTGTGTGTGAGGAGTCGTGTGTGAGGAGTTGTGTGATTGTGTGTAAGGAGTCGTGTGTGAGGAGTCGTGTGCGAGGAGTCATGTGTGAGGAGTGGTGTGTGATGTTTCTGAAAGATCGACTGAGTGCACATGAGCTCTGTCCTCTGATTGGCCAGCACGGAGGCAGGCGTAGGTGAGCGAGCGCTTGACGTTCGGCTCCAGAGTGGCTCTCATGGATCGCTGTCATGATGACGTCGTGTGGAAAAGAGAGGCACGCCATCTCTGGTCACCATGGAAAACCCACAGCGATTGAGAGGTCGAAGCCGTACGCCCCACCCCACGGTACGACGCTGTGTACCACAGTGACCCATATACCCCAACTCAGAGTGGTCAGCTCCACTGTGGAGGGGGTGGCCGATGGTATGTGTGTGTGTGTGTATGTATGTTTGTGTGTGAGAGTATGTGAATGTGTGTGTGTGTGTGTGCGTGTATGTATGTTTGTGTGTGAGAGTGTGTGTGTGTGTGTGTTAGAGAGTGAGTGTGTGTGTGTGTGGGTATATATGTGTATGGATGTGTGTGCGAGTGTGAATGTATATAGAGCCTAATCATGATTACAGTAGACGGTCCCATATTTTTAGTGTGGACATAATATAATGCTTTTGGTAATGTAGGTTAGCAATCATGCAAATGATCATGAGGCCAGACGAGTAAGGGCCGAGTGAGCTGCCAGAGTGCTCTTTGTGTGTGCAACCCAGGTGTGCCTCTAGCTAGCTCAGGTGCTGAGGGTGATGTATAAATAGAGGGAGTCAAATTCAGAGCGAGGGAGGGAGAGAGAGAGAGAGAGAGAGAGAGAGAGAGAGAGAGAGAGAGAATGGGGTATGAGAAAAGAGAGTCTGACATATTGACAGGCCGCTGCTGTGTCAACGCACATGGGAAGCAGCGTGTCGCTCCTGCCAGTGGAAAAATCCATGCTGCAGATAGACACCACCCTGCATCACTGCTAACACGCACGCTCACGCTCACGCACACACTGCTCTTGTGTGTGTGTGTGTGTGTGTCTATGTATGTACTCAAGCACGTGTGAAACTTTATTGGAAAGTAGTAATTTAAGAAACACCATTGAGTTCACAACTCATTCAGGCTTTTTTAGTTGTAAATTGCAGCCTTTTTAGATAAAGGTTTTGCCACCAACCCAGAACATCTGTGCCACAGGTGGATTCATTAATAATAACAGCAACAATAATAATGCCATAAAGTCTCTGCTTGACAACATAAACATTTTCTGCTACTGTAAAAGTTTCTGTACTATTTTGATTTTCAGACCTTGTGGATGTGTGTATGTTGGAAATTGAAGGTCTAGTAACCTGTGACGCATGAAATCGAAGACCTGTTCAATCCGTTTTTCTGTCTTGAACACTGTCCTGAAATTCACGAAGGCACCTTTCCCCAGCAACAAGACGCATCCCTATGTCTGAGTATTACTCTAGATGCTAAAAAAAAGGGCGCAGCCGTCCTGAGCTTTTAGAGTAGAAACGTGACTCATTAGTATGTTCAATTAGCTGCTATGACAACTTGTCTCGTCTTTCACTAAAGCAGGGCTGCAATTTTCTTAGCATTGTTCACAGTAGCATTGTAGCATTGACCTTGACTGTCCCCTCTGACTGCCTGATGCATTGATTGATTAAATTGGCATTATTAGTGTTGAGCCTACGTCAGTGTTCTTTCATTTATCACAGAGTGTCTGTATTTACTGTCATTTATCATGAAGTCAGAGGTTGCCTGTGTCATTGAGCTTCTTTAAACTAATTGGTGGGCTGTTGGGTGTCGTGGTGGCTGTGAATGTCTCCCTTTCTCGCCTTAAAGCACCGTGTGTGTGTGTGTGTGTGTGTGTGTGTGTGTGTGTGTGTGTGTGGAGAACGGCGGAAGGCTCTGAGGGGCAAGGCGGAGTGAGGGGGAGTGATGGGGGGGTTCAGGCAGGTTGTGTGAGCGGAGGGAGAGTGAAGAAGAGGAGAGAGGAAGTGAGTCGGTGGGCATCGATCCTCCACAGAGGTGTCCTGCTGCTCATGACCTTGGCCTCTGGGGCTAATGGATGCAGAGGGCAGTGACAGTAAAGACCTGCCCTCTCTCTCTCTCTCTCTCTCTCTCTCTCTCTCTCTCTCTCTCTCTCTCTCTCTCTCTCTCTCTGTCTATCTCACAGTCTCTCTCTGTACTCTCTCTTATACTCATCTCAAGACTCCTCTTCTTATCTCTCTACCACTCTAGGGAGAGTTGTGTCCTCTGGCATGTCTCTTCTCTCTTTTCTCTCAGTCCCTTGTTCTCTTCTTCATCCTTCACATTTGAGTCTCTGTCCCTCTCCTCTCCCCATTCCTTGGGACTGCCACAGAAGTATGTCTGGAGCTCTCGCTTCTAAGATGGTCTCCTCTGGTTTATGGCATTTGGTCCTGTGTCTCGCTGCTGTCGTCATCTTTGTTTACATCCAGTCAGTGTGGCTCCCTCAGGCTCCGTGTGTGTTTGTGTCAGACGACTGTCTTGCCTCCTGTGATGTAATGCTCGCTCCTCCCCCCACCCCACCCCACCCCATCCCACCCCACCCCTGGCCCACCCTGCTTATTCCCACTTCTGTAATTGGATGTCGATTGGCACAGGTCAACAAAGGGGAAATGACCACAATCATTGATTCTTGTATTGTATTGATTAGTCTGCATAACATCAAGCACATTATGTGATCTCCTGGTGCTGTGATTCATTGAAGTGTGTGTGTGTGTGTGTGTGTGTGTGTGTGTGTGTGTGTGTGTGTGTGGCCTAACAGTTGACCTCCCCATATTCTTCTGATGGACATTATACAAGTTGACTTAGCCTAAAGTAAGTTTTAGAATCTTATTTTTAAATTGTATTTTACAGCCTAAAATGTGTGTACATTTGTGCGGATTGTCCTTTACATGAGAATTCACATGTTTGTGTGAGAAGAGAATTGCAGATTTGAATTGGAAAAGAATGAAAGAAAAATAGAATTGGAAGAGCAGTATGAGGTTCTGACGAAAGAGTAGGAGGGCAGGATAGTGTCCCCTTGGCAGACACCCCTCTTTTTCTTTTTTTTCTTCCACTCCTACACTCTTTTGCTCTCTGTTCCTGTCCCTCCTTCTCTCCGTCCCTCTCTCCCTCCCTCTCTTCCTCCCTCTCTTCCTCTCTTCTTCTCTCTCTCTCTCTCTCTCTCACTCTCTCTCTCTCGCCATCTCTCTCTCTCTCTCTCTCTCTCTCTCAGCCTCTGTCTCTCACCCCTTGGATATTACCACCTACGAACGCGTGTGTGGGTGTGAGTGAGTGAGTGTATGTATGTGTGTGTATGGGTGTGTGTGCGCGTGTCAGAGCAGGCGGTCAGTGGACTACTGCTTTTGCTCTTAGCACCACTCAGAGAATGTCAACATGAGCTTCAAACAGAAACTCAAGCCTGTAAGTCTTTCTTTACTTCTTACATTACTTCTCTGCAACTCTTTCCTTTTTCTCCTTTCTCCTCTCTTCTTTCTCCTCTCTTCTTTCTCCTCTCATCTCTCAAAGTGGGCTTCCTAAATTGTGTCATTTTCACAGAGATTTGGCCTGTATTTGGTTCAGTGACCATGCTGCAAGAGTAGTGAGAATTAGAATAAATAAATTGTGGTGTTTGTCTTGTTTGAATCTTGCCAAACAGTTTGGAAATGTGTCAAGGTGTGTGGGATTCTTAGTACTCCAACTTGCATCTTGGTTGTGGAGGATTGAGGGACTGATTTTCGGAATGTGACTTGATGACTAGTGTCTGTGACTTATAAATGGAGGCAAAGGTGCTTGTTGACGCTTCTTGACTTTAGTTTATGGTTGCCTTCAAATGAGTCCTTGTGTGGTCAGGATACTCTGTATACACGCACAAGTGTGTTTACATGTAAGTGTTCATGCACATGCATGGATGTGTGTGAGAGCACAAGTGTGTGTTTACATGTGTGTGAGTGTTACTGCATTTGTGTGTGTGTGTGTGTGTGTGTTTGTGCCTGCATGCGTGTGTGTGTGTGTGTCTTTGTGTGCATGTGTGTGTGACAGGGAGGAGATCTCCGTGCAGACAGTAGGGATAGATTAAAACCTGGGCCATCATTATGAAACAGGCCGCTATCAATAACCTCCAATACCTCGCATGAGTGGGTTCATGTGCAGGCGCGTGTCTGAGTGTGCCCATGCATGTGTGTGTCTTTGTGTGAGTGTGCACATGCATGTGTGTGTCTTTGTGTGAGTGTGTGGAGGATGGACTCGGGTTCGGTGGTGTCTGTTTGTGTATGGAAGATAGATTTTTTGAGTGCATATGTAGTGGAAATGTTTAAAAAACCATAGGGAGGCGTGTGGCAGTGGGCTGACTTGCCCTTGCCTGATATTGGTGGGTCAGGAAGCGTATACCTTTAGCATTAGTTCAGGTGGAACCACGGCCCTGTGGCGCTAAAGATCAGTGGTGTTAAAGTGATTGTGAGTATTTGTCACTTCCTTTTCACATGTGTGTTCTTTCGTGTGTGTGTGTGCGTGTGTGTGTGCGTGCGTGTGCGTGTGCATGTGCATGCATGTGACACAGAAACAGAGGAAGACAGATAGGCCGATGATGATTTCAGCACAAACTGAGCTGGAAGTGAAGTCTGATACGATCATCTCCTCCCCCTCAGGCTGCTCTGCAGCATGCAGACTACAAATACCCCAGGTCCTTTATGTTGCACCCAGTAACTCCAGACTGTAGAAACTGTTTCTGCAGCCACTGATTACACCCAACATCTAAACCAAGAAGATCATATCATCAAGATAATGTCAGTTTGAGGTCGTCTTAGCAACTATAACTAGATTGCAACTACATGATTCCACAGTAACAGCTTTCCTTTTGTAACATGCAAAGCACCTCATTTGACTTTAAAAAGGCTGAAGCCCGGCATGTATGATAAGCAGGAGGGGTTTTGCATAAGTAGGTGAGATGGTAGAGGGAGATGAATGGTAATATCATAATGAGGTGTATGTAGGCCATTTGATATGTTTGAATAAATTGATAAGAAAATACACAAAGCCTGCATATTACCGGTTTTTACAGTTGACTGTTGGGCCTGATTTGTGTGGGTTATTTAGTTGCTCTGTGCAGGAAGTGCATAAATAAGACATCTTGTGAAAAGACTCTGGTGTTACGTTGATACAGAAGGTGCAGAAAAAGCAGTCCCTCCATTAAGGCTCTAGCAGATGATAAGAATAAGATGGGCCTAGTACACTGATAAAATCACCATCTGGATATCAATGTGCATCAGACGCACAGTGTGCATCAGACCTCTCAGAGGCTGCTAGTCGAGTAAGCCAGTAGGATTCCATTATGGTGACTGAAACAAACAGGCATTCCAGATTACCAATAGCTATTCCCATTTTATATAAAGGAAGTTACATTTTGTTTATTGTAATTATTTGTTGAGTTGGTAATGCATACTGATGAATAGTCCAGCACAGGTGTACATACAGTACACTGTTATCACTGTGTCCTCCCAGGATGTTGAGCCCATGATCTGGGAGTTGTTAGCTAGTTATCTTGTTACAGCAACAGCAACACTGTGAGGTGCAACAAGAATACTTCATACACACAGCGGTGCAAAGGTCACAGGCAACCTTTAACCTTGGAACGCTGCTGTTGGTGGTATTTAGTTGCTGTTGCCATTACAATTTATCATTCATTACCATTAACATTCACACATAGGGAACATCCCTCTGAAAGCCCTGTGACAGCCCTAGCCAACTACCTGGGGAGGACACAGGCAGCTCAGGGTCTGTCCCTCAGATGGCAAAATCAGATTGGCAGATAGCGGACCGCTGGTGGTATGCCACCGGTGGCGTGCCACTTGTGGTCCGCCGTTGGACCACATTCTCTTTAAATGTAACTTCTCACGAATATTAGGAAAAGTTATTAAAATGATGTATGGCGTATAACTGAACAAATGAAAAAGATTTTAGACCAATAGTGGCAAAATATTGGGCAATTTGTCTGCAACCGGCCAACGGACCGCCAGAGAACCAATGAGCAAAATGCCAGCGGACCGCCAGCTATGCCCCCGGTGGACCGACAGTGGACCGACAGTGGTCCGCCAGCCTCTTGCTATCTGGGTCCCTCAGATGGCATAGCTGGTGTTACAGTAAAAACTATCAGACATAAAGCCAATTCTGTGGTTCAGTCCATCGTCACTCAATATGTGTGAGGTGTTAGGGATGGAGAACCTGTCCTGTGGTATTACCTGGTGCCTCATCTGTCCCCATTCTGTTGCCAGCAGGAGCTATTGTGAGAGGTTAAGCAACAGACATGAAAGTAATATCTTGAAGTAATGACAGCTGGATCCTTGATTGTCTGGGTGGATAAGAGATGGCAAAAATCCCACCTGACACATGTCAAGGGAGAAATATGCAGTAGCCTAGCAACAGGTGTGATGTTGATAAGAAACATAGGCGAGATGATGAAAGAGATGGGCCAACATAGTATGTGTTTGCTGTAAATGGTACATTTGGTCATTTTTTGTTGTATAACAGCATGCTAACAGTAGCTTGATAATTAGTCTGGACCCTATCACATAGTTTCTTCAGGTTTCAACAAATTAAATGTAAGACAATCATGAATTAAATTTAAGACTTATATGAAGTATGAAAATGTAAGTTCCAGAATTGCTTTTGAAGTAATTGTACGGTGATAAATTCTGACCAGGCTGTTTGCTGGCTACAAGTTATCGGTTCCACATAGGTGTTATCTGTAGTTTTATTACAACATACCAACATACAAATACCTGGATCTTTAAGAACCAACTATATATGACGCTAACACATTTCTCAAAAAAATATCAAATAAAGAGTTATGGAAGAAGCAGTAAATGAACATATTTAAGACGTATAAATGTAATGTAAGATCTAGGATACAATATCTGGAAATATTAAAGACTTTTTAAGGCCCCACGGTAATCCCTACTTTCAGTTAATTTTCGATTTCCACATCTTTCTTGTTGCTTTAACAAGATAAATGCTTTTTGTTCTTTTAAAGAAAATACTCTGCCCATGCTATTTAACACGGACACCATCAGTGAGCCATTGGTTGTTTACAAAAGTGCCTAAATAGTGCTCTTCTGTCTGTTAAAGTAGTGTTTCTCAAAGTGTGTTCCGGGAACCACTGGTGGTCCACAAGCTATCCCAAGTGGTCCGCGAGCAGACGTGGTAAAAATAATAGATAGAGGAGTTGTTTGCAACTTGTATGTAAATCCAAACAGTTCTGAAACACTGCCTATTTAAGCTATGCCAATTTAATCAATTTAAATCATATGAAACCTCTGACATAATAAGCAAGATGCAAAGACAATAAGCAAGGTGGTTCAGTGAATAGGCCTATTGTGTCTATTACCTAGGTGGTCCGTGAGTTTTTTTTTTTACTGGTTAAGTGGTCCTTGGTCTGAAAAAGTTTGAGAAACACTGTGTTATCGTATCACACCTTATGTGTGAAAGTGGTTTGCAACACAAGGATTCCATTCTGCTGAGAAAGATGACAAGGAAGATGAGTTCAAGCCCCGTTTTCACATCCAAGTCCTGCATTTGTCAAATTAATGTGAGCAGAAATGTTCACTCGTGTCCGGCATGGTCTCTCAAACAGCTCTCAAGCCCACTTGTGTGGTCAGGAAGTACTGTGCAGACAGGGATCATGCAATAAAATGATGCAATGCCCACATTAGGTTTCGACTGAGAAGGAAGCCAGGATGCTGATGGGGAAGGAGATAGGGTCATAGTGGATGGTTAGCTGTGTGAAAACATGCAGTTCACTGGCACGTAGAGCCATATGTTGAACTTGTGTAAGTGTTCATAAACCTATGCTTATGTAAATATGTACTTTCTATGGGAGCGCTTTTTCTACAGGTTGGTATAAACTGATCTGTTTTGATGTCTGGTCAAGTGTGCAAATGCTCGTGGTAAATTTGGCATGTAAAAAAAGAACTGTTGTCCTCGGGTCCATGTTTGTAAAGTACTCTATGTTGGAATCTGATAAAGAAGATTTGATATTGAGACAATAGTAGAGCCATGCTCAAATGTCTTTCTGCCTATAACAGTTCTCTGCAGGAGTTGGCTAAATGTATTGGATGACCATATGTGGTGCTTTACGAAAAGACACAGGACAGGTTGTTGGAATTGTGAAAGCTACCATTCTAGGACGCTTTTGGCAATTATGAGTCAAAATATTAAGAGTGGAACATTTGAACAATGACATCATGAATTGGGTTTGCTCAGTACACTTTCACTGAACCAAACTTTAGATGATTCCATATCTATCAGTCCACACACACGCACACACACACACACACACACACACACACACACACACACCATTTTTAGAAAATGCACTCTCTTTTTCTGTCGATTTGTTCCAGCAAACTGGGTGTTTCAGTTCCGAACCTCACGAAAGGTCACATGAGCTTCAGGATGACTGTGTGTGTGTGTGTTTAAAAGAGTTGCACGTTTCCCAGTTTCAGCGTTCAGCAAGGATAGCAAGCATGATTTACACACTAGGTGCACTACTGCGTTACACACACATACACAAAGACGCATACACTACGACAACCATGCACCCAACCACTCACACTACCCCTGCAAGCACCCATTAGCTCCAGAGCAGCTCCAGCGTCCTGTGGTGTGGTGCGGCGCGACACACTGCGCTGCGGTGCTCTGGTCTGGATGGTGGCGGTGGGAGGGATTTGTAGGGAGCGGCGGTTCCTCCCGCGCGGCCGACAGGCTGGCGTGCTGGCCTCCCTGAAGACCTGGCTGTGCTGCTGGGGCCCCCGCCGCGACAGCGTGGAGAACCTGGACATGGAGGCGCTCATCGTACTGCCGGTCAGTGAGTCCGTCCTTCCAGGGCTTCCAGGTCAGATTTGGTGGCATGAGGGAGAGGTTTGTTTAAGGGTTTGTCTGCGCTGGTTACAGGTTAGAATGCTTACAGATTATATCAAGCTGTTATCAAGAGTGACTCACAGTTTAATGGATACAGAGTACTTTAAATGCTTTGGGTACCTTGATAAAGCACTATATAAATGCAATGTGCTGTGCTTGTTGTTGTTATACTGGTATTTTGATGTTCCATGGCCTACTGCTTTTATGAGAGCCGCTGCAGTTATGCAAATGTGAGAACCTTTGAATATGACCAGTGGAAACACTTATAATAGAGATACTGTACTGATCATTCTCAGGTAATGCAGACAAGCTACTGTTTGGCTTCAATGCTAATTGTAAATGCATATGTCATGAGAAATGTGATTGAGCGTTATGGTCATGTAGTAATTGGTTGTCAGTTGCTAGTGACCATTTCTGTGACACTATAAGGTGTAGTCAGTGGTCAAATCAGTGAAGGTCATTTGTGACAGTGACAACTGATATGACAAAAACATATGCCCTAATTTACTGGAACAATTTAAAGACTGCGGTCATCTTGTCTCTGTCTCCTAATGGTCTAAGTTTCCAACACATTTGACAACAGACTGTCCATAGAACTTGACACCTGGATTCTTGGCCATCAATAGGCCAGGAAAGGATATCAGCATTTTATACATCAAATATCTGTCTGTGTGCGTCCCTATTTCCCTCTTTGTGTCCCCCTATCTCTCTGTACGTCTGTCTCTTTCTCTCTCTCCCTGTGACCTACATATTAACCTGGATTGATCAGCGTGACTGTTAGCTGGGACAGCTAATGGAAAGTTGTGCTGTTTGTTGTTGCTGCTGACGTGACAGCCTGACGTGTTCGTGAGGCCAGACTAAGAGCACTCTCACTGCTGCTGGTGGTTTGCACACGACCACCCTCTGAAAGTGGCTGTGCCTTTGAGCACGCTCAATGCCCTCTAAAGGTCTCCCATGTTTATGGGTGTCCTGTCTAGATTAGCATCCTGAGTGCTACATCCAGTGATTAGCATCCTGTAGCCAACATGCTGCTGCAGAGAATGCTGTTTTTTGTGTTCCAGCTTAAGCCTTTTGATTCACATTGAATATTTGTAATGCTGGGTTATATTAGTGAGCAGACTTTGCTGAAAGTCAGTGAAGCTAATGTGTGTGTTTTCTGTCAGCGAGTTCTAAAATGTACCTCTGGCTTCTCTACAAACTAGATATGGTTGTCCGTCACAAAGTAGTTCTTCTCTTTGTCCATCCAGTGTGATAGCACTGAGACAATTGTTCCCCTGCTCCTGTAATGTTTGGTTGTGGCCTAAGTATCACAAGGCAAACTTGGCATCAGTTCTGCCATTTCACAGTGGACTAGTTTATGTGAAAAGAGTTTGAAGAATGTCTTTCTATAAATATTTCCCGATCAATGTCACAAAGGACATTACTCATACGCCTAATCTTTAATGCCATGTGGAAGACAAAGAGGGACTCTAGGCTCAGGTATAGCATCTAGTATAGTTTAGTATAGTTTAGTATAGTGTAATATATCATATGTTTCATGCCCACCAGTTCAGCATCAGTGTTGGGGCTCTGAAGCATCAACATTTTACAGGACACAGGTATCTGTTTTCATAAGTGAGAAGAAATGTCATATTTATGACTGGCTTGTGCTGTAAATGCCACGATGCATTTGATATGATCCAGGATATGGCACATAATGACAGTGTTTGGCCTCCAGCCAAGAGGGACATCAGCTACTGCTGCTGGCCAGCTCCTGATGCCCTTTTGGGCTTTTGTTTGGTTTGATCCCTCAGAATGGCCAGGGTCGACCTTTTATCCTTCAATAGTTTGTTTTTCTGGCCATACATACTTCATTTATTGGAGCATGACAAAAAGGGGGGAACAGAATAGTATCTGTGTGTAACACTATGAGTGGACTTGTTTATGTGTGCTGATAGTTTTTTGGGTGTTATCATCGAGTCTGGAGCAGCTCTGGCAATACAAATATGGCATTTATTGGAGCCCGGCAAGAAAGAATGTTGTGTAAGTGTAGTTGTTTGTGTGGGCTGATTTTTTTGGACGGCGTTATCAGTGAGTCTGGAACAGCTCTGTTTGTGTAACGGTCACCTTCACTGCAAGGTCTAACTGTTACTGTTATCTCTGTCACTTCCCTAGCCAGAGTGTGCGCTGTGGTTTGCTTCTCTCTCTGAGCCCAGGTCTTCTGACTTCGCTGAAATGAGTAGGGTGACGGCCACTTTATTTTCAGTCTTAACTTAACCTCCAACCTTCTGACTTGTGTGAAGTGAGTAGAGTGACGGGCACTTTATATTCAGTCTTAACAAATGCTCACCCAGTCAACAGGCATGCCTTTGTCTCATGGGGATGCTTTGTAACATTATTATCACAGAATATAGAATATTTTGCGGTAAATATAGCAATATGTCTGTTTCACACAAAATGTCTTATTGGCCTGTGCCCCCATCATTTGTCTTTTCTCTTTTTTTGCGTGATTGTATAATATGTTTCTAATATAGTATAGCCTAGTAAGTGTGCAGTATTCCACAGTATAGCCTAGTAAGTGTGTAGTATTCTACAGTATAGTCTAGTAAGTGTGCAGTATTCTACAGTATAGTCTAGTAAGTGTAGTAAGTGTGCAGTATTCTACAGTATAGCCTAGTAAGTGTGCAGTATTCTACAGTATAGCCTAGTAAGTGTGCAGTATTCTACAGTATAGTCTAGTATAGCCTAGTAAGTGTGCAGTATTGTATAAAAGTCTAATCTTCTCTCTTGGCCCCTGTCCCCTTTCCTCAGGTCCTGTCTCTGGGGGCGGACGTGCTTCCTGAGTACAAGCTGCAGGCGCCGCGCATCCACAAGTGGACCATCCTGCACTACAGCCCCTTCAAGGCGGTGTGGGACTGGCTCATCCTGCTGCTGGTGCTCTACACAGCTGTCTTCACACCCTACTCGGCCGCCTTCCTGCTCAACGAGCAGGAGGAGAAGCGCCGGCGCACCTGCGGCTACACCTGCAACCCGCTCAACGTGGTGGACCTGGTGGTGGACGTCATGTTTGTGGTGGACATCATCATCAACTTCCGCACCACCTACGTCAACCGCAACGACGAGGTGGTGAGCCAGCCGGCACGCATCGCCCGCCACTACCTCAAGGGCTGGTTCCTCATCGACATCGTGGCCGCCATGCCCTTTGACCTGCTCATCTTCCGCTCCAGTCCAGATGAGGTATGGGAAACATTCACATTACATTTACGTTTATTTAACAGATGCTTTGACCAAAGCGACTTACACAATGAGGATTAACATTCAAACTATACAGCAAAGGAGACCTTAGGTAAAAATAAATACTGCTATTCAAACACCATGAGATTACTAGAGGTGAGGAGGGCAGGTGAAAGGGGGGAGAGTGAGGGAGAGAGGGAGGGAAGAGCATGGGGCAGATTTATGTGTGTAACGTGTATGTGTATGTGTGTTTGTGGGGTTGACACCATGGCTTATTTGTTGTATGTAATGAATTATGCAGATTATGTAAATAACTGTAGCTAAGAAAGGTAACTAAGAATGTACCTAATAAGAGAGAACAGAACTGTGTGTCTCTGAAATGATGTATGAATGTCAGAAAAGCATGTGTGTAAATGTTCTGTAAGTGTTATACAGAAGTCCATGGGCTAATTCTACTTCCTGTTTGTCTTTTTACTCTGTCCATCCTATTTCCGTCCGTCGCCCCCAGCCTCAGACCACCACCCTGATCGGCCTGCTGAAGACGGCCCGGTTGCTGCGGCTGGTGCGCGTGGCCCGTAAGCTTGACCGCTACTCGGAGTACGGTGCCGCCGTGCTCTTCCTGCTCATGTGCACGTTCGCACTCATCGCCCACTGGCTGGCCTGCATCTGGTACGCCATCGGCAACGTGGAGCGCACCAGCTCGGCGCGCATGGGCACCATGAAGATCGGCTGGCTGGACTCGCTGGCTGAGCAGATCGGCAAGGACTACAACGACAGTGACGCCTTGTCGGGGCCGTCCATCAAGGACAAGTACGTGACGGCGCTCTACTTCACCTTCAGCAGCCTGACCAGCGTGGGCTTCGGCAACGTCTCGCCCAACACCAACCCCGAGAAGATCTTCTCCATCTGCGTCATGCTCATTGGATGTGAGTGCATCTCAGTGATGGTTCAATCCCATTCTAAGATGTTTCATCTAAAATTGCAATCTTAAACTTCTAAAATCTATCTCAAAAAACCCCATTTATGTTTCATTTATGACTGTAGAGTGAAATGATTCCTACCAGCACAATGGAGTACAGTAAACAATACTTCCTCTCAGGTTTAGCTTCATTATCTCTCTTTGTGTAACCCGTGTATCTAGGAATTGCTGTAATAAAGTACAGGGTATTGTGGGTATCAATGTCTGGTTTTCCAGGCACCTCAGCTGTTTAAAATAAGAAACATTCTGTCACAATATGTACATTTGTCTCACTTACTTTATACAAAGCTTTAATTATAAACATTTGTTCTAGCCTTAAGCTGTTCACATTACCAGTACCATTGAGCTGGCCATTTCACAACTGCTACACAGGGTAACTGAAGACTTTGATCTTTAGTCCATCACTGTGCTGCCCAGCACCCTTGTGTCCTCTCTCGTGTCCCCTCTCCTCCCTGTTCTTGTTATCTGTGTCCACTGTGGGCTGGTTTCCCATTGACTCTTGTCTATCCCCCGCAGCTCTGATGTACGCCAGCATCTTTGGGAACGTGTCGGCGATCATCCAGCGGCTGTACTCGGGCACGGCACGCTACCACACCCAGATGCTGCGGGTCAAAGAGTTCATCCGCTTCCACCAGATCCCCAGCGGCCTCCGGCAGAGGCTGGAGGAGTACTTCCAGCACGCCTGGTCCTACACCAACGGCATCGATATGAATGCAGTAAGCGGCAGACAGCACGCACGCGCACGCACACGCACACATACACACACACACACACACAAACACACACACAAACACACACACGTGCATACACACACAAAAGAAACTCACATAGATAGACACATGTGTAGGCCAGCCATTCCCATTGTGTCAGATGCAAGAGACACATCTCCTCAAGAGACACATCTCCTCATGAGACACATCTCATGAGACACATCTCCTGTCTTTGAGTCTCTCTTTTGACTCTAATCTTGTCTTTCACCTCTGTGAAATGTTCTGTTTCTGTGACTCTCTTTTTCTTATCTTGCTTTTCTCACTTCCTCTCTCTGACTCCATCTCACACACAAATGCACGCACACACGCACACACACACACACACACACACACACACACACACATACACACACGCACACACACACACACACACACACACACACACACACACACACACACACACACACACACACACACACATGCCTGTTGGTCTGTATAATTTTCACCTTCTACAACACTCTCCTTTCTCCCTCTCTCCTCTCGTTCAGGTGTTGAAGGGCTTTCCGGAGTGTCTGCAAGCGGACATTTGCCTGCACCTGAACCGCTCGCTGCTACAGAACTGTAAGGCCTTCCGCGGTGCCAGCAAGGGCTGCCTACGTGCGTTGGCCATGCGCTTCAAGACCACACACGCACCACCTGGCGACACGCTGGTCCACAACGGCGATGTCCTCAGCGCCCTCTACTTCATCTCGCGCGGCTCCATCGAGATCCTGCGCGATGATATGGTGGTGGCCATCTTAGGTAGGGGCAGTGATTTCCATGAATGAATTAAAACTGTTGCAGGTTTCTGTTCTGCTTTCTGTGTTTCTTTACACCATTTCCTGCAAAGTCTTTTGAATAAGTGACAGCTGCCTAGCTCTGTATGGGAACAGGCGAGTTAGTAGAGTAATGCTCTTAGGCCTTTTCCACCAACAGAAAACCAGCTCCATTCTGGTTCATGCTCCAGATGCTCTCCAACTGTTCGGAACCTGAAAAGTTGGATCAGAGGTGGCGCAAAAAAAAAAAAAAAAAAAAAAAAAACGCTAACATAACATGGCCGCTCATTGTATTCTACAATTCAGCTGTCTGTTGGTTCAAAAACCTTTGTAGGAGTTAGTTAGCTCTCTGGCGCCCCCTACTGTTAACAGATTTCCATGCATTCAGTGGTGCTCTAGCCCAGTCTCTAGCATGGCTAGAGATGATAGCAAGACATGGGAGCAACTGTTTGTTGACAGATTCTCAGACCCCCCCCCCCCTCCCCCCCCCCATTCCTACCTCCTCTTTTCTCTATGCCCTGGTGTGCCTCTCTATTCTATTCTTGTTCATGCTGTACTCTTGCCCCAATCTCCCTCTATTCCACTGTGTTTCCCTCTGTAGGTAAGAATGACATCTTTGGGGAGCCCATCAGTCTGTACGGGCGGCCAGGGAAGTCCAACGCAGACGTGCGCGCACTGACCTACTGCGACCTGCACAAGATCCTGCGTGATGACCTACTGGAGGTGCTGGACATGTACCCCGACTTCTCTGACACCTTCTGGACCAACCTAGAGATCACCTTCAACCTCAGAGATGTGAGTCAGTCACACATACACACACACACACACACTGTTGCAATCGCATGTTTCCCACACAGAAGTATTCCCTTTTTCGGATGTGGGTTTAATTGAAATATCTACTGTCCTGGAATATCACTGTGTATTTACTAAATATTGAATACAAGAATATTATGTGGTGGTAATTTATAGTGGTGGCTTAGCCCACAGAGAGAACCACTAGGTTAGAGAGGGTGGTCTTGTGCTGTGAGATGTGTGTGTATGTGTTACTGAAGCTGGTGTGTATCAGGTAGACAGAATCATGCAGCCAACCCCCAGCGAGGAGTCCGACTGTGGCTACCACCGACCCAGACGCCGGAGAAACTCTCTGCACCGACGCAATCGACCTGGTGAGTAGAATTATCTCCACCCTGAAGGCCATTTTGTATTTGACATGTTGTGTCAAGATGGACAAAAGACACTGCGGTCATTCCCACAGGGGACAAGCAGATCCGTCGGGCTAAGCGCGCTCCAGTGGTCCTGTTTAGTCTATTTTCTCATTCTCATTGCCTTCTTCTTTCTGTCTTTCTCTCACTGTCACTCCCTCTCTTTCTGTCCCTATTTCTCTCACTGTCACTCCCTCTCTTTCTGCCCCTATTTCTCTCTCTCTCTCTCTCGTTCTCCCCCAGATGGAATGGACAGGGACGACGCATACCCTGACCAGTCCTGTGCGGCGGTAGGGAACCACCGGGGGGCGCTGTCGCGTTCCCACTGGGACGAGCTGGGCAGCAGTGGCAGCGCGGCGTCGCTCTCCAGCGAGGAGGACGTGAAGGTGCTGGGCGCCGGCCGCGCTGAGCTATACCCCACCCCCGCTGGCAACGCCGAGGCCCGCGACTACCAGCCCGCCGTTGTCAACCTGCTGCCCCCCAACAGCACCGCCCAGAGCATGGGTACGCACCCTTATATGGGTACGTGTGTGGCTGTGTGTGTGTTTGAGCCAGTGTGTGTGTTTGTAAGTATGTGTGTGCTGAAAATAAAGAGAGAGACAAAGAGAGAGACAAAGAGAGAGAGAGAGAGAATGTTTGCATGTGTGTTTGTATGCGTAAGAGAAAATATGTTCAATATAAAAACTCGATTTTGTGGAAGGACTAAAATATTTTCTGGGTGGTGTGATTGGGCTTCTTTGTTGCAAAACAAGAGTAGCTTTATTGGCCCCTGATAAGCCACTGTCACTGTAAGTCAGTGAAATTTCAAAAACAAATGTAATCTTGAAAACACATCACTATCTAAAGAACTAATGCACTATGACGGACCTATAGAAACTGTGAGTCTGTTGTTAGTCGTTTTACAAGCCCAGCGCAGATCTAAAGTTTCATGTGTGTGACTACACCCTATGCAGATGAGAATTGCTAAGTTTGCAAGCAACTCTGTGATCAGCATGGCTTCCTGTTTATTCCCGTCTTCACCTAACACATTCACACACAGCACGCATGAAGGCGCTTTGAGCGATTTCCTGTTGCAATGAATGATTGTTTTTTTTATCTATCTCTCTCTCTCTCTTTTGCTTTCTTTCTTTCTCTCTCTCTCTCTGTCTTTCTGTCTTTGTCTCTCTTTCTTTACTCTCTCCATCTCCTCCTGGCTCCAGCGCCCCCTCTGAACGTGTCGGGGCTGTACAACTACTGGCCGGACCGGCGGCCCAGTCAGTTCTCGGAGAGCCAGCAGCGGCGCTCGTCCTCGGTGAGAGCGGCCTACGGCCCGCATGTCTGCCCCGAGGAGAGGCCCAGCGAGCTGCAGGCCCGACTCGAGCTGCTGCAGTCCCAGCTCAACAGGTCCGATACACACACACACACACACACACACACACACACACACACACATGCACACATGCACACACACACACACACACACACACACACACACACACACACACACATGCACACACACACACACACACACACACACACACACACACACATGCACACACAGGGGATTATCAGGGACAACAGGAGGAGAGGCTCAGTCTTACTCGAAAGGAGATGAAAGGTTAAGTGTGATCAGTGGAAAGGTTGGAGGACAGATCAGGTTTAGTGGTGGTCAAGGAAAAAGAGCCTTCTTGAGGAGGAAAGTGGCGAGATGAGCCATCATTAGGCGCATTCAGTTCTAAGACCAACAGTTCTAAGAACACATTTCTACTAACTACTAACTGGAGCGGCTACCCCTAGAACTACACAGTTCCTAGGGCTGTTTTTCTGTTTGCATTCCCACACAGTAAGAACTGTGAGATGACTTGGCACACATTAGTAGCCCAATTATTAAATGAACATAAAGTAATGAAACTGACAGCATTGCTATTTAGTTACTAGCTAATGACTTTTATTGGCAAACTAGAGGCTCATGGTATCAGGAAGCATTAAAGGCACACTATGCAAGATTTTTCACCTTTATGAAGTCAATTTGATGGTAAATTAACTTGTAATAGGCGAATCGTTCACCTAGCATAGCTATACAGCATAGACGTAGTGAGTCCCTACTGAGAAAACCAGCTTGCAAGAGTGGCGACCCGCCAAAACTCACAAGAATCTAGACATTACCCTGTCAGTAGATATAGCTCTTAGAAGTTTTTGCCTGTTGCCTATTTATAGTAGCAGCGTAACATATAAATACATCGCAACTCTAGAGGGAGCTCTAAACTCGCCAAAAATACCTAAACCTGCATAGTATACCTTTAAAAAAAAAATAATCAGCATTGTTAATAACATTTCTTCTCATCTGTCCAGAATGCATTTGTTGCTTGACAGTAGCCAGTCTCTGCAGCCTTCTCATGCAGTTTTTATGTTAAAGAAAAGCACATAGATCTGATTCTCGAAGTCACGGAGTACTGTCGGTACGGAAAAAAAAGTTGCTGCAGCCAGGCAGCTACAGCGCTTCACTCTGGGGGGCATGATTTTAAAGAACTGTATGTTCTAGGAACTGCAAAAAGACCCTACAGTGCGAAAGGGCCTATTGTGGCAGATGGAAAACAAGTTTGAACAGATCAAAGTTGGTCAACAAAAGAGACAAGTAGAAGGAAAAGTCAAAAGAGGAGAACGCTTAGAGTGGAGGACAGTAAACACGAGCAGGAAGTGAGTGAAAAGGAGCAGTAGAAAAATGAAGCTTTGTCAATATAACTGGGAACTATGCACATATTGAAGAGTATAGTAGTGTGCAGATCACAACAGCAGAAATCAGAAATAATGCAGAGTGAGGAGCAACCGTTTTCCATTTTCTCTTCTCATTTCTCATAGTCCATCCACCTGCTTCTCTCCTTTCATGTCTCCATTCCTCTATGTGTTCATGTCCACCTGTCTGTCCACTTCCTGTCCCAGGCTGGAGACGCGGATGACGGCAGACATCAACGTGATCCTGCAGCTGCTCCAGAGGCAGATGGCGCCCGTGCCGCCGGCCTACAGCGTCGTGTCAGCGCCGCCCCCCTCCAACCTCTACACCCCCAGCGGCGCACAGGTGCTGCACACCGTCAACCCCCCCGTCCCCCCACCCATCCAGATCAACGACCTGGTCAAGGTGAGGGTGGCAGAGCAGCTCACCTGATGGAGATGAGTCATGTATGATTGCTCACAGATAGTCATGAGGTTTGCTGCTAGCATTTGATTGGATGATCTCAAAAAGTTGCCCAAAACAATCAAAAATTGTTCAGATTGAAATTATATTGCCCGGTCTCAATGGGAAAGTGTCAAGCCACAATTGCTCAACAACAATTTCCCTGTGTAGCATCACCTTAAAGCTGTAATTGGCAAGATTTTTTTGATCATATTCACTAAAACACTATCGACACTATGCTCCGACAGAACAACATAAATCAGCAGGTTTTAGAAAAAAACCCGCACTTCTACCTCCACCTAGAGCCTGTTATTTGTTTTGCAAAAATTCACAGCTCCTGGTTCTTCTGGTCCAATCAGAGAAGGGCTGTGTTAGATCTGACTGTCAATCACAGTCTGGTGCAGCCTGGTGCGCACTGACGAGCACAAACTCGATTAGAGGGTGCTCGGTGGTAGTGGGGGAGGGGCATGAGAGTTGTAAACCTTCAAAATTTTGGCTAAGTCCCCTCAATCTGTCAGACTTGCCAACTGCAGCTTTAAGGACAACTTTTTGAGCGATGTTGCCAGGCAACGACATGACCAGTTGTTATTGTTTTGATTGGATAATACAAGTAGCCACTGATTACTAAAGTGCTCCAGTTGACAATGTGTTCAGCAGCAATGCCCAGATACATTCCTCAGATATGTGGGAATATGGGATTGGCACACAGTAGACATACCAGTAGTACAGTTTATGGCAGTGTCATGAAATAGTACTACTAAGTACTACTAAGGAAACATTCAGCTCCTCCTAGTAGTAATGTCATCTCTATAAGCCTCCTCCCATGTCTGTGTCTCAACCTCTGCCTTTCTCCAACAGAGCCCTGAGTTAGAAAACTTCCAGCACAGGTCATCAGACTCACTGTCCAGTGGCATCCACCTGACCGTGGCCTCAGACGACACCATGTCCATGTCTCCGGAGATGGAGAAGCAGCCCGCTCTCCCTGTGTCCTCGGCCCAGCCACTGGACCAGGTCAGGCCCCAGCCCACAGCCCAGCCTCAGGGCAAGGGCCAGGGTGCGGAGGACCCCTCCCAGTCCCCCCAGCTCTCTGGACTGCTGTGCGGCAGCCTGCGCTTCCCCTCCCTCCCCGACAGCCTGGAGGCTCCCAGCAGCCCCACCGAGATCCAGCGGCACGTGTCCGACCCTGTCCTGCCCGCCAGCTAGAAGCCCCCCCCCCCCACACACACACACACACACACACCACACACACACACACCACACACACACACACACACACAAACACACCTCGCCTCTAAACCCCCCTCTGTCACACCAGCACTTCATCCTCTGCAGTCCTCCCCTCCAAGCTCAGCGCCACCTACAGGCTGCCCAGACACAGGGCACCTTGGTGCTTGTTTTTCTCAGTCCCCATTTCGGTCTCCCTGCTTCACTCCAACAGAGACTGCGTCCATACTCCATACTCCAACTATTGACGGACAGAAAACACCAAAGCTAGTGGATAAGAGAAAGAGAGAAAGAGAGAGAGAGAGAAAGACCGAGCAGAAGAGAAAAAGACATAGACAAACATACACATACTTTTGTGCTTTTAAATCCATATAAATATATATTTGAAACTTCAAATGCCAGGCATGTTCTGCTGTCCAGTTGGGAGGTTCACACAGGATAATGTTTCAAAATGATCCTCTTGAGTATACTCCCCACTTTTTGAAGAATTCAATACTGATAATGTTACAACACCAAGTAATAGCTTTCACTGAGAATTCATTTGATTCATTGTCTTTTTCAAAATATGTTTGCTATCGGTAAAAATGTTTCTTATGACGTATCCGTAATTACCGTTATTACAGTTTGCAGTAGTAGTAATTGTAATGAGTCAACCAAATGAAGTGAGACTCTGCCAGCTGCCACACTGCCAAAGGCCAGCACAAATGCATGTGCACATATACACATAGAAGCATATACTCTGATCAGGGACTTTTGAGATTTCTTGAAGTTTCTTTTCTTGAAACCAATCTAATGTTTTTATACTATCTATTTATGGGAAATAGTGGGTATCTCAAATCAAGCGGACCCTCACTTTGAATAGAGATTCTGAAGAATGTAGCACTTTTCTCTAGTTTGTGCCAGTAGTGTTTTTGCTCAGGCTCTCTGGATGTTGTTGTCATTTAACATGGAGCATGGCAGCTTTTTGGTGAAATGAAAGCTAAAATAACTCCATGGTCATGTTATTTCTACTGTAATATTTCACACAAGAGCAGACACATTGGCTGTCCTGTATGAAGTTTGATGGGCGGAAGCCTGTTTGGTGAACATGCGTTGCATGTAACATGTCCAGTGTATGTTGTATGTAACATGTCCAGAGTTTGAGCTGATAACTGATGATAATTGACTACGTTGTGTCTTTCTGGTTGTCACCGTTTGACAACAGTAAATTGCTTACTGTCCATACTTCAGAGACCTAACGGGATAGTGGGACTGGTTTATCTCAAACTAACCACAGTCGTAACCAGAGGAAAAGCCATAATAGATAATAATATAATATATTTCAGGTGCTGTTTTTTGAGTCCTGAGAGACAGTTCATTGACAGTCTCATCTCTACTAGAATGTGGTAACCACTGTATCACACACACACCTGACCAGGGCAAAGTTCATATACACGGTTCACAAGGACTACAGGTCAAGGCCCTTTGCCGTTATTCAGTATTTGTGGTTGAAGGACAAGTCACTGTCTGGCATGTCATTTTCTATTGCACTCTTGCTCCACTGTCCCCTGACCATGTTGAGATTTGGAGGACCTGATTTTTGTAACAAACTGCCTGGAACGTTAGACATGGATCATGGTGTGTGTTGTACCTGTGTATCATGCTTAGATAATGGAACTCTGTGAATGGTGTGGCATTGACAGAAATGCCCTTGTAAATGACATTCATAATGTGTGTATTTGAATGTGTGTGTGTGTATATATATATATATATTTATATATTTGTGTTACATAATCCACACTCATGGTGAGTTGGTTGTTTACTCACATGGATTGTTTCACGTTTTTGTTTTTTTAAGTGTATGCCCGATAAACAATTGTGTGAGATGACTCACGTGACAGATGCTGCACCCATAGTGGGTGGATACTTGTTCTGGAGCTGGCAAGACTTGACAGTAGTGGTGGACAGTGGCTGCCAATCACTTTGGAAGTGTTAGATGGACATCATGGACAGTCCAGGAGCTGGTGAATGTATCCAAGGTTCTAACTTTTACTTGTACGTAAAGGTTTCCTAAAGCACACAATCATTACCGTTTCCTTTTTTAGATTGAAGATTGATTTATAACACAAAGTAGTAAATAGATGTAAATACAGATATCTGAAAGCTTCTGGTGTCATTTCTGCTGTTTTGTTAGAAATGTGATTGACAGATGTGTCTCTGTATTTCAAACCTGCCTAGACAGCCCTAACATTATCTGAATTACCCGGCAAATCATGTTCAAAGCTAGGACAGGTAACAGGAGCCAACATAACAATTATTGAGGGTGCAAAGAAATATTGCATAGGCTCTTATTAAAATGTATATGTATGTATGTATGTACACAATGTATATACATATATAATCAAATTAAGAATTGCTGCCTCTATGTTCAAACTGACAAAGAATTCAGTTCTTTACACTGTCAACTGTTGCGAAGCAAGAAAATTTAAGTCAATTTTAAAACAAGAATTGTTTATTAAAATACAAAACTCAGTCACTGCTTGGGACTACACAAATCCTTCACTAGTCACACTGTTTGCAAAATAACAAAGATGTTAAAACAAGTGGCTACAACGGCATGAAAAGCACAGGATTTACAGATGACTGCAAAGTCAGAATTCTGTAGTTAGACTACACATCAACCCTTCCTAGCAACAAAACTAAACAAACTATAGAACACACTAAACCAAATATGACATGACTGAGTAGATAAGATTTATATGAATATACACAATCTCCTGTTTTCAACATGCAAAGGACCAGACCTTAAAATAAAAAACACTAAGAGGCTATACAGTGATTATAACAGAAGGAGAAAGCTACAGCATTATCCTTTTTCTGGGGAAGAGTACACTTCCGCGTAGGCCTACTGCCATTATCTGCAGTGTGCCGTTAGAACGGTGCTGATGAAAGCGTTTGAATATAATTATACCCTTTGACTGTTGAGCTGAAGAATGCTTTTGCATATTTGAAAACTAACATAGCACAATCAGAAGTGCTGCTTCAGTTCTTGACTTTCTTGTGGATTTTTTTTTTTTATTCACCATACAGTCAGGTGCATTCTCATGATTACAGCGTCTTCTGTGATGGTTTATCTTAAAATAACTCCCACGTACAAAATCTAACAATCTCGACAGGAATACTGACAGGGTACTGACCTGTCCAGAGGACATTATGATCAAAAAAATGAAACCGTCTGTGCATCTATTTGCAATTTTAAATGAATGTGTTACACTATCATTACACATGATATTCACAACATACAAAAGAATATGCCAGCTTTGTTTTGTTGTTTGCAAACTTAACTTCAGTTAACAATATTTCAGTCGCTTTCTGTTACACCTTCCAGTAGACCCAAATGGTCATAAAATGCTGCACAGAAACATTCTGAATGTCCAAAAGTCCGGAAGAATTATTTAGACTGTGTAATGGTGTATACACATACCAGAATCCATACAGACACACAGACACAACGAAGCTGTGTTCCACGTATCGTCAGTTCCTAAGGAGCAGGCTTCAGTCCAGTTAGAAACATTCACTGCTCTCTACCCACAGCAATCCTCTACAATCCTCTTAAGGCCCATAATCATATCACCCTCAGGGCTCTAAGATATTCTGCTTCCATCTTCAGTCCTTCAACATCAAGGCCTTCAACCACAATACACCCCCCCCCCCCCACACACACACACACAAATCTTCCTGATGCATTTCCTCCCTTTCTGAGCGTTTACACACGCAGGATCTCCAGGCAGTTGTTGTAGCAGATGGCGATCCAGTCGGGCTGGGTGGAAGCCCACTGCACATTGTTGATCTCGCCCTCGGCCGTGTAGGCCAGGATGGGGTCCTCGATGGCTCGTGGCATCTGCTGGATGTCCCAGATGAGCGCCTGGTGATCGTCCGCTACAGTGAGGGTGAAAGAGAGCAGGGCGCGTGGTAAAGACAACTGCTGTCTGGTCTACAGCACAAACGAGCCCACGGGACACGCATGAGCCTGGTGTCAGGCTGGGTGGCGCTACAGAAGAGCCGAGCCAGAAAGTAATGGCAGCAAAAGTGTGTGTGTGTGTGTGTGTGTGTGTGTGTGTGTGTGTGTGTGTGTGTGTGTGTCATTGAGCATGATGTCTTTACAAGGAGGGGTGTAATCAGAACTCCAACCCAACATACCCCCAGTCCTAACTGCAGCTGTTGCATAATGTCTGTGTGAGTAAATGTCGGTGTGAGTGTGTGTGTGTGTGTGTATACGTGTCAGTGTCGGTGTGAATAAGTGTGTGCATTCTGTGTGGGCGGTGTATAATGTGATGTGTAGTTTGGAGCCAGGGCTGAGGGACACGCGTGTAGAGGCGTGTGTCCCTCTCCTGCCTGGGCCTGCGTGTGTGCGCGTGTGTTTGTACTAGTCTCTCACCTGCTGTGCAGATGTGACAGGAGGAGTGAGGTGCCCAGGCGATGCCGTTGACGCACGCGCGGTGGTTATTGAGCCGAGCGACCGGCGTGCAGGGCACACGCACGTCCAGAATCACCACCTAGCAGATGCGGGGGATGAGCAGAAATTAGACAATCTGCAGCCAACATGACTAACAGTTTTAAAGTTGCTTAGGATAAAATGGGTTTTACAAAATACCAAATAAAGAATGTAATATAAATGTTAAGAGTCCAAGTGGACACTTGTTTAAAATGTACTTATTAATAGTACTTCTCCTGGTCTGTAAAATGACGCCTGGTCTGTCTAATGACGCAAATGTGCTTTTGACCGTTCGTGCCCTGAAAGGAAAGTCTTTCACATTCATATTCGGTTACATCTGCCAAGAACGATAGAGAGCTTACACATTGAGTAACGAGTAGCCTAATGAGTAGGCTACATTTTAGCTCTACCGTAAAACCTTATAGCGGCGTGGACAAATGGAATGACTGCTAATGTGTTTAATCTTCACCTAAATAAAGTCAGGGTTTAACAGTCAAAACGTATGTTTACCCGTGAAATTTGTTCACAATATGAAAGTGTAGGCTGTATACTGTCGAATTATGCGAAAACGTGAAATTCGACATTTTAACCCGTACGTTTGTTTATCGTGGATTTTCTCAAAATAGCACTGTGCGCAAGACGACTGGTTTCGCCTTGCATGGTCACATTTACGTGTATAGGTGAGCAGATGGACAGACCTCCATGCCGTCCATGGCCATGGTGGCCAGGTAGTTGGGGTCCTGCTTGTTCCAGCAGAGGCGCAGCAGCGGGTGGTGCTGAGGGTCCTCATAGATGATGGTGCTGTGCTCCAGGTGCCGCAGGTCGAACATCCGCACTGAACCATCCGCGCCGACCGACGCAAACATGTCCCTGCCTCCACCCGCACGACTGAAGGCTATGTCATACACCTGCAGACAACAGGAGGAAGGGGAACAGATGTAAACTAGAAAAGCATTTCCTGAAGGAAATACAGTGCATGAAAATGCAAAAAATATGATGTAAAATATCATACAGAGTAAAAACAAACTATTTTGGTTGCTAGGTAGATGAGGTGTAATACAGTTAGAATGACTGAACAGTTAAATAGGTGGATAGTTTAAATGGTTAAATTATTTGCTAGGTAGATGAGGTTTAATATAGTTGGAATGACTGAACAGTTAAATAGGTGGATAGTTTAAATGGTTAAATTATTTGCTAGGTAGATGAGGTTTAATATAGTTGGAATGACTGAACAGTTAAATAGGTGGATAGTTGAAATGGTTAAATTATTTGCTAGGTAGATGAGGTTTAAAGGATAATTCCGGTGTGATATTGACCTAAAGTGTATTGAAACAACATGCTGCTACTGGAAGAAACTGGAATCCATGCATTTCCACTGAATTATTTTTGGAATCTGATCCCTTATCATACCTGTTCATTCTTACTCGTTGCTCGACTTATCGTGACTAAATTCAAGATGGCTGCAAACGCTAAACTTCGTGAAGGTAGTGTCCGTCTTGTAAGTAAACTACCAGTGCTTTTTCAAAGTTCTCAATGTCTCGTTTTAAATGTCAGGGCCCTCGGAAGTCTACCAATGAAGTGTGGAGATACATTGAGCCTCGTAAATGGGTGTAAAACAGTGATTTATTTGCATGGCTAGCCCGATGCCGAAGCACCACTATTGAAAAAGCTGTTGGTAGCATCGGCTAACTAGCGCCAGATTTTGGAGTGCAGGGGACAAGCCGAGATGGGCTATGAGACATACGTTCACACTCGGTATCATGTTTCAATACACTTTAGGTCAATATCACACCGGAATTCTCCTTTAATATAGTTGGAATGACAAACAGTTGTGGGCAGAAGAAACAGTTGAACAGGATATATAGTCTTAACATAGCCAGTTTGTATGCTTAAAGCCTGAGACAGAGTATATAGTTTAAAAGTTAAATGTAGATAGTGTAATGGATGTTGAGACAGAAAGTTGAATGGATGTTGATAGGCAGATTGTTTAATGGATGTTGATGGATAGTTTAATGGGTGGATGAGTGAATGGTTTGAAGAGGATGAATGGATAGAAAGTTGGATGGAATGTGCCTTATTTGTAGAATGGAGAGACACAGAGAGAGTTGGCCTAGTTCAACAGAAAGCAGTTCATACAGGTGCAATCAGTTTAACTGGCTTTTTGATGGGGCCTAGTTGAGCAGCAGGGAATTACCAGTGCATAAAAATGCAAAACATATGGTGTGAAATATATTGTTAAAACAGATGATGTGCTAATTGGCAACTAACATGATGAGGTTTAATATAGTTGAAATGACTGAACTAGGTAGATGAGGTTTAATATAGTTGGAATGACTGAACTAGGTAGATAAGGTTTAATATAGTAGGAATGACTGAACAGATAGGTGGATAGTTTAAAAGGTTAAATTATTTGCTAGGTAGACAAGGTTTAATATAGTTGGAATGACTGTACAGTTAAATAGGTGGATAGTGTAAAAGGTTAAATTATTTGCTAGGTAGATGAGGTTTAATATAGTTGGAATGACAACTAAGTAGATAAGGTTTAATATAGTTGGAATGACTGAACAGTTAAATAGGTGGATAGTTTAAAAGGTTAAATTATTTGCTAGGTAGATGAGGTTTAATAGTTGGAATGACTGAACTAGGTAGATGAGGTTTAATATAGCCTGGCCACCTGGCCTAGGATTCTAATTGCTTAACGGCAGTCTTAATAGAGCCATATTGTATGCTTAAATCCTGAGACAGAGTATATAGTTTTAAAAATGTAGATAGTGTAATGGATGTTGATAGGCAGATTGGTTAATGGATGTTGATGGATAGTTTAATGGGTGGATGAGTGAATGGTTTGAAGAGGATGAATGGATAGAAAGTTGGTTGAAATGTGCCTTATATCTTTGTAGAATGGAGAGACACAGAGAGAGTTGGCCTAGTTCAGCAGAAAGCAGTTGATACAGGTGCAATCAGTTGAACTGATTCTTTGATAGGGCCTAGATGAGCAGCTGGACGTTGATACAGGTGCAAATCAAGTTAATTAGCCCATTGTGATGTCATCAGCCTAATGTTAAGTCTAAGAACAGTACAGCGCATTTTCATGCACTGTAATAAAGTACACGGGTGTTTCTGTAGTGCAACCGGTACAACATGGAGCTAACATGGAAATTTGTATCTGTACTGTAAGTTGCTGTTTGAACTTAAGTCAGCTAAGTGTATAATTATAATATAAGCACAGAAAGGAACATTACATTCCTGTCTTTTGAAGTCCATACAGAGTTAATAAATAATTGATGTGGACATGACCAGCACAATTCAGCAGCATGTTGGCACCAGAGGTAACATGTTCATGCTTGAGGAAATATGCATTTGCATTTTCTATATATTCAACAGTCATTTAGAGTGACTAGGTTTTGATCCATCTGCTCACCTCTTTATCGTGGGCGATAAGCTGGGTCTTCACATGGCCAGACACCAGGTTCACGCGGCCCAACACCTGACCCGTCTCCAGTCCCCAGATAGTACAGGTGGTGTCGATACTGGAGGTGCCTTGGAGAGGAAACGGGTACAGTTACAATCAGCTCTTCACAAGTGTACACACACACACAGTCAGCGCCATCCACACAGACAGACACACACACACACACACACAGTCAGCGCCATCCAGACACACACACACCTCTGAACACTTTATCTCAGAAATAGAGCCAAATCAAAACATTTACATACATTCACTACAACCAGTCAGGAGACATGCAAACTACAGACAAAAACATGACACGGACTCCAGGCAGAAGAAGTTGCGTCTTCTCTCACCCAGTAAATTAGGGTCCACCTCGTTCCAGTCAAAGGACGTTAGTGGCGCACAGAAGTCGGAGTTCTTGTTGTTGTTCAACAGGCACTCAAGGCGTGTCTCCGTGTCACTGACCTGCGCAAAATATGAAGATGATCTATGCTCTTGTAAACAGCCTCTACGGTGTAATAATCAAGCTGTATATATGAAGTATGAACTGCTCACCCTCCAGATGCGCAAGTAGTCCCCACTGGTGGCGAGGAGGTCGGGGTACATGCCCTTGGTGTCTGGAATCCACATGAGCTTAGTGGTGGGGTAAGGGTGATCGAAGGTATTCCTGCAAACAAACTCTGAACTCTCCTCTTCCAGACCCACAATCTGCACCTGTGATCACCCACAACACAGGTGCATCCACAAATGGTCACACACACACACACACACACACACACACACACACACACAGCAAAGCATTTCAAGCTTATCGGAGCTGTTTTGAGGGGTTTGAGCATTGTGAATACTACAGATATACTACAACGCATCGGTGTAGGAATACAAGAGGATCTTCTCAAATTTGTGTACGTTATACAAGTCATGAATTGTCTAAATAACTAGGACAAGTTTCAGTTGGACAATTCTACGAAGCATAATATCATCGTAAAAAATATCACATCCTACCTTGTTGTTGTATTCTTCCACAAAGCTCCCAAGTGCCAAACGGAACCGCTTGTCGGGCCGCACGCTCCAATTCATAGCGTACACTGTCCATGGCGCCTCGTATTTATAAATTTCTTTTCGTTTACCGTGTAGCGACATCTCTCTGGCCATGTAAAGTTCTATTATAACAGCAGGTTAACTGAAAGTACAAACTGGTCACGATATATGTGTAACTATTTTCAGAAAAATGTCCCTAACAATATTGCGTTCCATCCACAAGAGAAAGTAATGGTTAACGTTAGCTATGTCATATCTCCTGCGAACTGCTGCTAGGTTAGCTGCGCAGCGTGCTAGCGTCAAACAAAGAAACAAATGAATTTCGTTAGCATAAACCTGCAGTGCTCGGGCAACGACTGTTTTAAATGTTGGCAAGATGGAGAAGAACAGGACCCTTGTTATCCTCGCACTAGACTTGAATATCTGATTAAATCTGTTCGGCCTTGTCCCACCGACGTCCACTGTTTTTCACCCCCGACTTTTTTCTTGGATTCCTGCCTCCTCCCCTTAAAAGTAAGTGAAAACGGCGACAATACACGTGTGTGGTGAACATCCTGTTCTGAAGGATATGGTCAAATGCAAGTTCCGTTAAGTAAAAACAACGCCTTTTAAAGGCTAGTGCAGGCCTCCAAAGTTGTGTTCTTTGAAATAAATAATCAAATTATTCATAATAATGATAATAATGATATATAATGAATTGTTCACGCAACTGACACGTGGGGTAAATGGTAAATCATCCATAAATCAACGAATATTTCCACCAGAGAGGGTTGAAGCGGGTTTCTAATCAAGGATCTGATTTGTTTCCACCTCACCTTTCTAGAAAAAAGGGCTGCTTATGCATCTTGGAGTAGAACAAACATCATAAACATTCTGACCTGTGCTCTCTGCCCAACCTGCGTTGATTTGGCTACCGTGGTCCCTTTAAATGGAACTTGTTATAGCTGGGTTCACACACCCTGTCATTGCCCATGGGGTGCTAGCACGTAGCTAAATATAAGCTGGGACCTGGGAACTAGTGTGAAGTACTTGAGGAAGCTCCTGGTCGTGCTTCTTCGAAGATCACGAGAATCTGCCCGATAAGGTAATAATATGTGCTACACATGGTATAAATATATATTTATAAAAACATACTTATTTCATGGCAGGGAATGTAAATGAGTGTCCTGCCATGCTGTGCTGTTATACTTGTAAGCTACTTATCGTATGCTAACCAAGGGTAAGGTAGAAGACTAGCATTTCTTCCATACAGTATGTGGGGGATGGGTTTAAATGCTAACCTGGTTACTATCAACAGTAAGTAGTGAGCTAATTATTCACACTGACAGTAGATGGCTATGTGTTATTTTAAAGACAGAAGCAAGTTAGTTGACCGTGATCGTAGTTGAATTTGTGGACAATGTGCCCTGAAATAAGGTTAATCGATGGCTTTGACGGTGTTCATGTTGTTTGAGCTAGACGTTGGAGTTAGCCGGGTAGCTGCATGAGTTGAGCTAGCTATGAAACCGAGTGTCATGTCTGTCATAGATCTGGGTTAACTTACAGACAAATAAAGCAGAATCGTTTAGCTAGCTACATGACTTGACTTACGTTCGTGTGTGCTTCTTCACAACTTCGCTTGTTCTTATAAACCAAGACACTTGGACGTGGTTAGAATGCCTATTAGCTTGCCATCTAATCAACTTGTTAGCCTACGAAGGTAATCAGTTACATTTGGACTGTGCAGTTGCCCCAACACCCTTCCAGTGGGACAGTTGCGATTTAAACTATCTGTTAATGAAACAGTAAACGTGTTTTGTGTTTAATGTTGGATCTGGGTGCTAACTTTCTAACTGTCATTTTGAGCTTCTATAACATCAAGTTCAGATTTTTCCAATATTGTCAAAATACAATGCGAAAACATTATTCTTAATAGTTCTAGCGTTATTAATCCAAAGAATGTGTTTTACAAGTTTTCGAGTCAAGACCCTTATAGTCCTATGCTACAGGGAGTCGGTTAGGCAGGTGTCACTATAAGCAGTTGCTTAGCTTTTGGGACTAAGCAGTTTTGAGCATAATCTTCTCTCCATCGTCTCGGAGTTGTTCGTAAGCCATAGCTATGTCTAGTAAATGTTCACAGCTTAAGGAATGCATTCTAAGTAATAGATAAAAAAAAATGATATGGTGTGTACTTCTTTACCAAATAGTATATTACTGTTTTAATATTTCGATGTATCAAGTAACTGTAGGGTGACTGTACATACCAGAGGCCACAAACTAGTCCTGTGTTGAGACTCTCAGAAGGGGGATGCATCATCAGTGTGTGCCAAGGTCTTTGTCCTTAGCAGCTGAATTTAGACCTATGGGTCTTTTCAAAGTTGTATTTTCTGGAAGTACGTAGTCCTCTGCAGTCTGACTGTTTAGCGCTCTCTCTCTCTCTTTCTTTCTTTCTTTCTTTCTTTCTTTCTTTCTTTCTTTCTTTCTTTCTCTCTCTCTATCTCTCTCTCTCTCGCTCTCGCTGTCCGCAGATCCAACACCATGAAGAGTGCGCTGCTGCTCGTGGTGCCTGTGCTCCTGCTGCTGGCCCTCCCGGCTATCAGGGGCCGCTACAACGACGACTTTGATGACAGTGAGGACCTGGCCGAGTTTGACGACAACGACTTCGCTGAGTTTGAGGATGTGAGCGAGGACCAGGGCACAGAGGCTGAGACAGCCCCTCCCCCGCCTCGGGCAGCGCCTTCAGCACCTGTCGACGAAGAGGACGATGATGAGGCCACCGTGGAAACAGAGGATGGTCAGGATGAGTTCTATGATGGGGACACGCAGGTGAGCGTGTGTGTGTGTGTTGGGATGGGGGGGGGGGGGGGGGTGGGGGGGGGGGAGAGCAGTGAATGTGGGATCATTGAGAGAGTAGCATGGGGACTGAAGCTCGGACTTAAGAGGATTTGGTTGTAAAGCAGAATATACGCAAGGCCTCTTTCGATGTGGCCACTTCAGAGAACCACTGCTCTCAAAGCTTGAAGATAAGACTGTCTAAACGACATGACCTAGTCGCATCGGGAGATATTATTAGTGTCTTATACTTTGCTAAGTCAAATGGCAAAGCAGTACAGAGTTCATGGGCATTCAGAGAAAGAGAGAGATTATTTATCCAGAAAGAAATTAAGGTAAAAACACCTGTACACTGTCCATTATGCGTCACTCTTGCAGGATCAGGAGTACAGCAAGTACGACACTGATGAGTTTGAGGGTTACGACACCAAGGCGAACCCCTCTTTCAAGGACAACACCCTCATCTTGCGAGAGGTAGGACGCACTGTCTCTCCCCACCACTAATTGCACTTACACACTTCTTCCGCTTACACACCTGAAGCTCGTGGACACCTGTCCTGACCTTGACCTTGAGGTTGACTCACCTGAGGGCCCGTAGACAGGATCATGACTGTCGGCTGTTTTTGTCTCTTGGCGTGGTCTTCAGGTCCCAGCCCACCTGCAGAACAGCTGGGAGAGCTACTACATGGAGATCCTGATGGTGACCGGCCTGCTGGCTTACATCATGAACTACATCATCGGCAAGAACAAGAACAGCCGCCTGGCGCACACCTGGTTTAACTCGCACCGTGAGCTGCTTGAGAATAATTTTGCCCTCGTAGGTGGGTAACAGCCTCTCTTCACTCGTTTCATACTGCTGTCACTGCTGTCACTTTATTCCCCCCACTTTTCACTTCATTTAGTCATTTGCTCCTTTGATTTCTTTGTGTTCACTCTTCGCTTTACGTTTTAATATCTACCCTTCACTCATTCCACTTCTCTGTTGAAGAACAGTATCGTAAACACCCCCAATTATCACCACTTTTGTTTAGAAATTCTAAAACAACAATGTTTTTTAACACTTCAAAATAACATTTGCTAAATGAACCTTACATTTTTCAGGAGCCATAGGTGTGTAGATTTTAACAAAATCTGGTTTGGTTCTTAACGGGAGCATTTACTGCCTGAAATATCCGATTTTGTTTACCACGCTCGGAGTTATAGTGCTGGCCTGATGGGTCGCCTATTTATGTCGTTTCAACGGCACATGAACGGTTAGACCGAGAATTCTCGTCATGAAATTAAAATTCCACTGGAGCTCCAAACGGTTGTGTACAGCCTTACAACACTGTTTACAGCTCTTCGAGTCACGGTAAAATGTCATTTTTGGTACATAGCTAATTTAGATACACCTATGGTGTGGGTGGTTGCGTTTCTTTAGGAGTCCGCCGTCTTGGTTTGTATAGAAATGGATATTAAGTGACATACACGCAAGACGGCGGAAATAGGGGGAGTTCCGATATAATCACATAGTTTCATTGTAATGAAGATGAGCTTGTTTTGCTATAAGAGTGGACCTGAGACTAGATTGAGCTGTACTCTACTGTATGTAACAACATAGGGTTACACTTTACTTGACAGTGTCGACATAAGAGTGACATGACATGAACGTGTCATAAACGTTTATGACAACGCTTCTGTTATTAAGTGACATTCGGTTTTTGTCATAACAAGTTAGGGTTAGGTTTAGAGTTAGGGTTAGGATTGGGGTTATAGGATTAGGGTTAGGTTTCATGTGTCATATTTGCATATGAGTATCATAGCAGCAGTTGCACAGCACTGTGTGACGTCAGTGTCGCATCTAGTTAGGACATTCCAATTGAAAACAAGTAATCGAATTGGTTTCGTCACTAACGATCGCATCGCAAGAAGCCATGGACATGGTGTAACATCCGTGGAGCGTCTGTGTTGATGGTGTGGTCTGTGCCTGCAGGTGATGACGGCACCAGTAAGGAGGCCACCAGCACAGGGAAGCTCAACCAGGAGAATGAGCACATCTACAACCTCTGGTGCTCTGGCCGTGTGTGCTGCGAAGGCATGCTCATCCAGCTCAAGGTGTGTGTGTGTGTGTGTGTGTGTGTGTGTGTGTGTGTGAGTGAATGGTGTAAAGGGGAGCTGTTAATGTCTTAACCTCAGACCGAAGCCCCAGACTTGTTTGACTGGTTTTATCTCGGGATCAGGGTCAGCGTCATTGTTTTGTCTTCGCAAGGGTTTAGCTAGGTTGATGAGTTAACAATGAATGCTAATGATTTACTCCTTCATGGCTAAATGCGTTTTCTGCTCTCCACCAGTTCCTGAAGAGGCAGGACCTGCTGAACGTTCTGGCCAGAATGATGAGACCAGCCTGTGACCAAGTGGCAAGTGCAGTTATTTCTATACAGACCAAAATAAAGACTGGAACAAAAACCGAACCGAGGAGAAAGAAAAATGTCTAATGTAGAAACAATATTTCTGTAAGCCTTTTCTCAGTGATTTTTTTTTTCTCTCTCTCTCTCTCTCTCTCTCTCTCTCTCTCTCTCTCTCTCTCTCTCTCTCTCTCTCTCTCTCTCTAGCAAATCAAAGTTACACTGAATGATGAGGATATGGACACATTTGTCTATGCCCTGGGCACCAAGAAGGCCATGGCTCGCATGCAGAAGGAGATGCAGGACCTGGTAAGTCAGAAAACAGAGCTGATGTGTGTTCATTAGCATCTGCAGCTGAGAAGAAGAGATGGCAAGAGAGAGACTCCATTTAGTTCTGTTTGGGGTTTATGATGGTGTCATGTATAAATGCATTTTTAAGCCTGACTTCATATTATAACTGGGCTTTGTAAATGTGTAGATCTCCTTGTGTCATTTCTTCCCTCAGAGCGAGTTCTGCAGCGACAAGCCCAAGTCGGGGGCGAAGTACGGCCTCCCTGACTCTCTGGCCATCCTCTCAGAGATGGGCGAAGTCACGGACGGCCTGATGGACAGCAAGGTGAACGGCTGAGTGTGAATTGGCAAAGTAGGAGTGCATGCAAAGCTTATTGTAGCCATCTCAATCTGTATTCCCATGGGGTTTGCAGAGTGACTTGCCTTGGTGGTTATTAGATTGATCTACTGTTGAGTGATGTCTGTAGCTTAGTGTGTGTGTGTTATTTATGACCTTTTTCTTCCTGTGTGCTTGCCTTTCTTCCAGATGGTACATTACATCACTAACCATGCTGACAAGATCGAGTCCATCCATTTCTCGGACCAATTCTCTGGTCCAAAAGTTATGCAAGAGTATGTGACCTCTAACTTGCTCTTCGATGCTAAGCAGTGTTTGCCAGGTGAATGTTGTGAGACTGTTGTCTGATGGCTGCCCAAATGCTTTGTTTCAGGGAGGGCCAGCCCTTAAAGCTGCCTGAGACTAAGAAGACGCTGCTGTTTACATTTAATGGTGAGAATCACACACCACACATATGTAAACAAACAAAACATCCATGAACAAGAACACTTTTGTCACAAGCTTTTGTCTTGAATTGCAATAAGCTGTGTGTGTGTGTGTGTGTGTGTGTAGTGCCTGGGATGGGTAACACATCTCCCAAAGACATGGACTCAATGCTGCCTCTGACAAACATGGTGATCTACAGCATTGATAAGATCAAGAAACTCCGCCTAAACAGAGAGGTAAGTAGACAACACACCAATGACAAACCTGCTGACTAGTAAAAAGTTTGCTTTCTTCTCCATTAAATGAGTCTCTATCGTCTCTTTAGTTTTGTAAACTATTTATTTTCTGCACGTTCATAACCTGTTTCCCCTCAGAGGTACTCGCATACCCAGGGTCTCTTGGTCCTGGAAAAAAACAAAAACATTTCAACCAAGCAAGGTTGAAAACAGAATCTGCTTTTATTGGCCAAGTATGTTCTGGCATACAAGGAATTTGATTTCCGGATGATGTCCCTCTAGCATTGCAACATACTGACTAATGGACAGCACAACACCAAAGACACAAGAGGAGTGTGAGGACTTTGCCAATACTGTCCAGTGTGTTACCCTTGGTCAAAAGCTCCCTCTAGTCTAGAGGCTAGAAGTCTTATCTGTTTGAAATCTGATGTTGCCCTCCCTCACCATGGACTTCCTCCTTGTGCAGGGGAAGCAGAAAGCCGACAGGAACCGTGCACGCGTGGAGGAGAACTTCCTGAAGCAGACTCACGCCCAGAGGCAGGAGGCTGCTCAGACACGACGTGAGGAAAAGAAACGGGCTGAGAAAGAGCGGATCATGAACGAGGAGGATCCCGAGAGACAGCGCCGCATGGAGGTGTGTGTGTGGGTGCACGTGTGTTTTAGTGACCTGCATTTGTGTTTTGAAAGTCAGACACCTACATTCTTTGCTGTTTCATTGTCAGCCCCTGAAAATCTTTTTTTTTTTTTCAAAACGCAGAACAAGAGTTAGCAACTAAAAGTATTTTGGAAGAGTAGAATTTACAGTATTCCTGCAGTGAAAGTAGAGGGCAAGCAGTTATTTTAATATCTCTCTCCCTCTCCATCCACCAGGAGGCTTCTCAGCGCCGTGAGCAAAAGAAGATGGAGAAGAAGCAGATGAAGATGAAGCAGATCAAAGTGAAAGCCATGTGAAGGGGCACAATGGCCCATTACACACACATATATATACACACACAGAGAGAGATGACTTCTTCCATCCTTACCTTGTGAGGTGTGTGTGTGTGTATGTGTGCACACACATTTATATTCTGAAGTCTCCAACACACTCCTCTTTCTGGTTGAATGTGCGCCTCTTCTACCTGCTGCAAAAGATCTTCCATATCATAGAGCTGTCACCTTGCCAGCATGTGTCTGTCTCGTCCTGCTCTGATTTGGTCTCTTCCTCTTCCTGTGGTCTGGGGTTGCTTGTAAGAAGCTCTTTGCAGCCGACAAGGGAGTGTTTTTAATTGAAAGGTTGCACTTGTGATAAAATAGCTCGCCTTCTCCGCTCAACTACGCCCATGACTGAAATCTCTTTTTTTTTTTAGGTGAATTGTAGGCATGTTGGAGATTTTTTTTTTTTTTTGATTTTTTTTTTAACCAAGTTGTCATGATGGAATGATGTGTGTTTTTCATGTTAATTTAACGCTAATGCAAGATGCACTGCATTTTTTAATAGGACTCTGGCTTGAATGGTTCTTTACTAAAAGCTTGGTGAGTAATGCCATTGCTTTTGAGGAAAGAACCATGCAGTCATGAGACCCTGTCATGTTTGTGTTTGGCTTACACAAACCACAGATCAAATTAAAAAGAAGTTGTACACTGAAATTGTGTAGATTGTCTTTTCACTTGAGTCAAACCTAAAATATAATTAAGTGGGCACAATGAGTGGCCCTTTTTCATAGTAAACATCACATAGCTTTTGATTTGGGTACCCACAATTATTGTTTCCCTAGAAATTTTTCAAGCAGCAGGGGTGTTAGTCACAGAAAGTTGATAACTGAGTAAAGCTGGGGGGGTTGGGGGGCATGTTCCCCCGGAAGAACAATTTGAAAAATGACTCCTTAAATGAGGACTTCTGGCGAGTTTTGTCAAAAGAAATGGACAGATTGAGAGTTAACAAATATGACCTTACCATCAACAGATTCAAGGCATCTACTATGAAAAAAGATGCCAGTTACAAAGCAGGATTATCGCAGCATCTGAACTGATCACAACAAAAATCTTAGTCATTATAGACAGGATTATTCATGTTTTTTTTTTGTGTTTATTTTTAGCTTTTTCATTTACAGCACATTATTGGTAGAAATTTATATGAAACAATAAATAAATAAATAAATAAAATGGCACAGCACAGAATATTATTATTGATAATTTATTGAAAATAAAACCTTAAAGCAACACCAAAGAGTTTTTTTGTACCTTTAAAATAATGTTTCCAAAATCGTTTCAGTGGTTCATCAACTCATAACATAGTCTAGTTGCATGCCCAATAGTGAACCCAGAAATGTTGAGTACCCTAAAGTTTAATTGCAGAAAAGTCATCTATAGGCCTAGTGGATGGATTTCAACTTCAGCTAAAAGTTGCACCTTGGGCAATTTGCATAATTAGCATAATATAATTAAAGTGTGAATAGGGTAACAAATTTAAATTATAACTATCACCATGAAACCTTTGCAGTTGATTACTTATATTAAGATGAGAAAAAAAATGCATTGCATGTTTTTTCAATTTTAATGTTTAAATATGCAAATGAGGCCCTATCTCGTTAAATATGCACTTATTTGCTTACAAACAAAATTAGATCGTTTGATAAAGCCAGGCTCAAAATTATTTTTCCAAGGGAAAACACGTATACTTGGGGGTCTGAGTTGGTGAAAACCCAGTCAGGAGGCAGTGTTCCGTTGTACCGTTGTTCCAGTGTACCATTCCGGCCTTCATCATGCCCAGGATTGAAGGATTGAAAGATTTTATTAAAGCATAATTACTCCTGCAATAACCCTAAAAATATATATAATCTGGATGCTAGCTGAATGTGTTTAAGATCCTTCCATGAGCATTTTGTCAGCCAATACAAGCATCAGTGATAGGTGGATGTCAAATACACCTTGAATATACACGTGCCTTACTTGTCAGTGGTGTGTATTTGTACTGCAAAGATGTAAATTGACTCCCATCACCTGTCATAACAGGTTCCTGCAAGCACAGAGGCCCAAGCACCCTAGTAGGCCAACAGCTCATGCTGGCTGGAGAGAGCCTATAGCTCCACGGTGTAAGCATAACCATTTGGTCCTTGTCATTTCCTGCTTTTATTTGTTTCTTTGTATTATCACAAGCCTCATGGTCATCCCTCCTCGCTGTCCCTGAGCTGACCATTTGGGTGACTGACTTTATCAAATTTATTTAAATATGGCACATGCATTTGTATTGCAAAGCTGTAAACAGACCTGCATCAGCTGTAAAAACAAAACAAAAAACAGCTTGAGTGTTGGAGACCAATCAAAATACTCACATAGTTCGCCTCGACAGCCAAATTAGGAGGACCAGCTCAGATAAAACAAACCTACCGGTATGTACAGTTGTCCCCAGAATTATTGGCACCTATGCTAAAGTTGACTAAAAAGAGGAATATAAAATCATCTTTTGGAAATTGATCTTAATGCCTTAGGCAAAAAAATTAGGAAATATCCAACCTTTAAGGACACCCATTTTCTTTGTGAATGAATAATGTATCATAAATAAATAAATGTTCTTCCTTAAAATACAGGGGTCATAAGTATTGACACCCCTATGTTATATTCCCATAGAGGCAGGCAGATTTTTAGATCATGGATCCAGGATACTGTCCTGTTTGCATCCTGATAAAGTTCCCTTGGCCTTTGGAATTAAAATAGCCCCATATCATCACATACCCTTCACTATACCTAGAGATTGGCATGGTTTTATTTTAGTTAGCCTATTAGCTGGTTTGATTTGTATTGAGCTCAATGAGGCTATAGGCTAACTGAAAAAAACATTGCAGAAACTTTGATTCTATGACAGTCACTGCCATACATACAAACAAGAAACTCCAGAGGGCTTTAAAATACTCTGTATAAAAATATATTTAGGCCTATAATAAAAATAAGAATTATACTGTGAACTATCTTCATGGCCTGGTCAGAGGTTTGGTGAGTCTTCAACAGGTGAAGTGGCACAACCCATGGTTAAAATGTAGCGATGCCAGTGTCGCTTGGGCTTGATGTCCTTCACTTGGTCATCCTTCTGGGTTTTCTTAGTCTTGTTCTTCCCACTGTGCCTCTTTGCCTTTCTGGCCTTCTTCTCAGCCTTGGCGAGTGCTTTCAGCTGTTTCTTCCTCTCAGCATCCCTGACCTTCCTCTCCAGCTCCACGAGCTCCTTCAGGTCCAGTGGATCTGCTTTCATGTCTTTACAGGCACTGCTGCTGGGAGCATCCTGAAAAAGATGAAAAAACACATCATAACATTTAGTTTTTTCAAAATCATCTTACAAGGCACAAGTTTTCAAACATAGTAAGGCAAGTCAATTTCTCATCTACATTTGCCTTGACCATTGGGCATTGGGCAATATAAATTATCATAGTCTTGGGAAGTACCTGAGGAGGAACATCAGGTTTTTCTGCTCAGGGCAGTTCCACCCAGGTGTTTGGCACTCTGTATTATAAAACACACAGATATGGAAATGACCAAGAGATTCTGAGACAACAGTTCAAGTTTATGTATAGCCATTAATGACTTTACGCACTTTCTCCATAGACTTTATAGTTTCGATTCGCGGTCACTGTTGAGTAATGCTGTCAGTGCTCTAGGAAAGCAGTCATGTCTCACCAGCAATGTAGCTGGCTGGCTCCTGAACTCCTTCATGAGCTTCTGTCTGCTGACGGCCATATAGATCAGAGCAGACAGCAGGGCCTCCTCTCTCTCCGTTCTCTGTCTCTCCCACTCGGCTTTCTCCTGCACGCGCTCCCTCTCCAGAGCCCTCAGCTCCATCACGTGCTCCTCTTCCTGATCCTGCAGGAGCTGCTGCAGATTCATACGATCCTGCTCCAGAGTGGTGAAATTAACCTGACTCCACCAGATGGATTGCTTTGCATTTGCTCGGCATATCCATCTGAGAACTTCCTTTTGGAGAACTCTTGGGAAGGGGCGAAAATACTGGTTATACACCAATTGAATTGAAATAGAAATATCAAAGATTTATATTTCTGTGTAATATTATTCCATATTTAGTGTAGTCATTCCATATCAGAACCCCTGAAATACAATTCAAATAGAAGCATGAAACTTCAGAAGTGGTAAATTTAATTTGAGACCAAAGTTATGCTTCTAAGCAAAGGGGTTCATATGCAGTAAGCATTTGATTGTCAGTATGCATTTTGGAAAACCAAAAGTCCTATGGGGAGTTGCCATATGGCATTTTACAAAACGCATGAGCTAGTACTCATATTTTCATTCTATATTGATATACTTTTGAGCACAGCTTCACAAGACCTGGTGCTAGGGCTCGGGTGTCTTTCTAAGTCATATCAAGTGAGAGTGCTGAAATGTGGTCAGTTCAGAGATGCTTGTTATCCGGCAGAAAGAAAAAACGGTAACACTTTATTTTAATGTGTCGCTATTACAGTGTACCTACCTAATTAGGTACAGTGGTACAACCTGTGTAACAACATGTACTATCAGGTACTGTCATTGTACTTGCATTATGTATTTGTGGGTACCTACATATAGTTGTTACATTGTAATACTGAGTGCTTTTACAAAACGTTGCCAATTTGCCTAAATTTTCATCAGAGGCAAAGAGCTGACCTGAGACCTGCTGGATGGGGTAAATCTGGCCATGATAGATTTGATATACAAACCATTCTTAGCTCCAGTCAAGGCCTCATTATTTTCAGTGTACATGTAACAGCTGTGCTGCTACAACCTTGGTACTCTTTGATACAGTGGAATAAACCTATTAAGTGTACCAGTTAATTACTTACATGTACATATGACATGTATGTTATGTCTTCGACATCTTGGAACAGGTCTACTAATTCACATGTACTGTGTGGTGTAACAGCAGACACGTTTCAACACATCAATTACAGGATGCATGACATCATTGACAGGATGTATATAATATGTACATGTAACTACTTAACAGGTACACTTTATTTTAATGGGTTTATTCCACTGTATCAAAAGAGTAATAAATGTGTACCAACACAGTTGATACATGTACTACAGTATGTAGGGTAATGGCAGACATGTTCCAAGACACCAATGACACAACATACATGTAATATGTAATTGTAAGTACTTAACTGGTACACTTCATTTTAATGGGTTTATGCCACTGTATCAAAGAGCAATAAGTGTGTACCAACACAGCTGATATATGTACTATGTAGTGAATTAGTAGACCTGTTCCAAGACATCGAAGACACAACATACAGTATGTCACATGTAAGTAATTAACTGGTACACTTAATAGGTTTATTCCACTGTATCGAAGAGTAACAAGAATGGTTTGTATATATAATCTATCATGGGCAGATTTACCCCATCCAGCAGGTCTCAGGTCAGCTCTTTGCCTCTGATGAAAATTTAGGCAAATTGGCAAAGTTTTGTAAAAGCACTCAGTATTACAATGTAACAACTATATGTAGGTACCCACAAATACATAATGCAAGTACAATGATAGTACCTGATAGTACATGTTGTTACACAGGTTGTACCACTGTACCTAATAAGGTAGGTACACTGTAACAGCGACACATTAAAATAAAGTGTTACCGAAAAAACTATATTCTAGCCTCTGTAACTCTGTGTCAGTACATCACACAGTTCTTCTGATTATTTTCCAATAAACTACAGTGTCTCAGCTTTCCAAAGAGGTCAAGCATGTGATTATAGGCCAAACTATGTGGTAACAGAGGCCTCTGAAGCAGGCGCTGTGCAATTTCAGGCAAAAACTTGAAATTGGTATTGAGAACGATGTCGGCTTTAAAGTCAACATGTCAAACATGATATTTCATGTTTGATAACCCCAATAACATGCCGCATACTATATACTGCTGTTGGATGGGCCATTTGTCTTGTGTTTGTGACCATTTGTTGGCAGATTTGTGGGTAGCGTGCTTTTTAAAGTTAATTTGAGTAGGGGCTTCTGAATGTGTTTTTACCTTGGATTTTGGCACAAGGGATTTTAACATCTAATGCCCCTGCACATTTGCATTAAGAACATTTGCATTATTATGGAAATGAATCTTAATGCACACCTGCTGCACTTGTGTAACATGTGAGATGCTCAATCAATCTGCTGTAAACTTCATATATCACTCCAGGAACACACAATTCCAAAGCTACTTTGGAATCTCCAGCAACTATCAGTGTGGTAAGTGCTCCATAAGATGTCTTTGATGCTGTTCAATAATTTAGGAGTCATGATGTTATGTCTAAGTGGGTAAAGAATGAAAGTCAAGATTGTCACAATTGCTTCTTTACATGGCATACAATTACAATTATATAATAACATAATTATATTTCCACGTATTCCCAGTAATCATTTTAATGATTATTCAGTGGTTATTAAACATCTCGGGGTGTCATTACATTGATGCATTCACCAGGTCCCCGGCTGAGTTGAGTGAAGATGGAGATATTTAAATGGAGGACATTTTCCTCTCATGAGAATGAATCAACTGCACTATCCAACATCTCTAATTCAGTCTGCACCTCGGACCATCAAACATACACCATAATCTGGTCTGCAACAGTCTTTCTGGGTTTCACATTGACTATACCCGCTTGTGCAGGCATACTGAAGGAGCTGGTCAGAAGGCGCTGGTGTTCCAGTAGGTCTGGCCAGGGAACGTCCACTAGTGCCTCCTCCTCTTCCTCAGACATCTTACTCTTTAACTGCGTACTGATGGTTGCTACTGGCCCCTTTTATTTGTTGCTTCATTCTCTCATGTGCCTCGGGGTGAGCCTCCCTCATCAGGTCCTCCTGATGTTGATCAGCTCCAATATGGTGGGTGCACCCTGTGCTTGCCTGGCCTTCTCCCTGGACTGCTACCTGGCTGTGGTGCACCCTGTAATGTACATGGGCATGAAGCGCTCGTGGAGATTCCCAGAGCTCCTCAGCACACTCACTTGGCTCTACACTGTTGTCATGGAGATCGTCATTGTTGCTAACAATCTGAAGGTGTACAGCCCTGTCAACCTGATTACCAGCCACGTGACTTTGCCTCCGTACATCTTACTGAACATCTCCACGCTCTGTGCTCTGAGTCTGGCTGGCCCAAAGCGTCAACATCAGGCTGACCTCAGCTCCGTCAAGCGCCGGGCCTTTTGGCTGATCCTGGTCATTCTTCTCGGAACCTTGTTGTACAGTGTCCCATTAATATGGGTGTTCACGTACCAAGCTCTTTTCAATGTGAATGAACAGGTGGTATTTTGTGTAGTGTTCCCTATGGTGATGGTGATTCCAGTTATGAGTGGCACCTGCCTCATTGTCTTCATTTTTTGCAGCATGAAACCTGCCAAGTGCTGTGTGATAATGCACTAAGATGAGTGTGCTCGCTGATGTTTCATGCTATATTTGTGCCTTAAAACATACTGTTCTGTACGAATAGACCACACATGAATGTAAATGAAAAAAATGTATATGTATATCAGGTTTACTGTATTGGCCAAGTATACTTGCGTATACAAGGAATTTGTACTCTGCATTTATCCCATCCGTGAATGAGTGAACACAGAGCACACAGTGATCACACAGTGAGGTGAAGCACACTAACCGTGGCGCTGTTGTGGCAGTTTGTGCCAAAGTTTCTCAAACTTTTCTCTCCAAGGAGTCCTTGTGGCCCTTGTGGGGGGGGGGGGGGGGGGGGGGGGGGGGACACATTTCCAAGGACCCCCTCATAATGGTAACAATTAAGCATATGCCGTTTGTATTGCGTTACATTGTGGCCAGGTCCAGTGAAATGCAAAATGAAGCGTGGCACATGTCTCTACAGTGACATTTTTGGACATCATCTGATAAGTAGCCTTATGTGGACTTTTGTTATTTTTCATCGCATTGAGAGTGCAAAATGTCACACCCACCCAGAGGGAAATAGGCTATTGATTTCAACAGTCTTGTCTTTTACTCGCAGAAATAAATCATCTTTTGTTAGATTATAGGCTGTAGGCTATTACATCCTGACCTAGGTCAGCTGTTTATAATAAACCCTGCTTAGGTTTGGGCATCAAGATATAGCATATGTGAATGGCTGAATTTTTATTTATATATATTTCCCAGAATTGGGGACTATTTCTGTCCACAGGGTGTAATTCTATCAAAACACATTAAATCTAATAATGTTTAGCATCACTAATTAGTATAAAGAAAAACAAGCCTAGACTTTTTTAATGGTTGCTCCTATTCATGATTTAGACACATTTTATTGGCGTTTTATGGTACAATATAAGTGTTTTGGTGTTGTCCGCAACCAGAGTTTTCACATATTGTGCCATCATTATTTATCAAAAATTAATTAAAAAAATCATGCATATGAATTAAATGTTATCTGAACTAATGAACTGCATGCACACATTATGCATATGCATTTCCTGCTTTTCTTAATGTTTACCTGTCCCATGGTTTAGCCGTCATTACCAGCACACTCTACATAAAGGCACTTTGCTACTGTTTTTTCATCAAAAAAATATTTGGTAACCATGGTCACCTAATATCACAGTGGAATACATGGGTGTCAAGCAGAATGATTGATGCCTTGATGTCCAGAAACATAAGAAATTCTACTCTTTATCCCTCGTTTTGGGCATGTACACTTATTATGTGTCATTACCATACGCATTGTATTTCTGTATTTTTGAATATTCCTGAAATTTTAAAATGACTTTAATAGTTTAAATGGTGTACATTACATGTAGAAAGCTAGCTACACTTGCATGGTGATCATTTTTGCTTCTCAGGGTAGTTTTTCGGTATAAATGTCATCACCAACACAGTCATTACCAGCACATTATAGCTTGAAATGTAGTGGTAATGACGACTGTGTTGGTGATGACATTTTTGCAGATACATTTAAAGTACTCTTTTTAAAAGAAATATGTTTTTTTTTTACAAAGTCAGTTCAACTTGGGTTTCTAAATTATAAACATTTAATTGCAATAGATTACAATCAGTGATTTGTCATCACCGCAACAAATGTCAGAACTGCAATGTCATCACCATCACCATGCATATTTTTGCCAGATTATGTATAAATTACAATAAATGACATTAATGAGATATTTTTGACAATGTTGGACAGTCTAAATTGCCACTGGATGAAAACAGATGTGATATACAGTATGGCATTTATTTCAAATAAATGAAATTCCAAGCCAGGGTCGGAAAAATAAAAAAATAAGATACTTAAACGACTAATGAAACCATAATTGATCATTAATTTATCATTGATTGATCATTTCATCTTTAAAATGTACATATTAAATGATGTGATGGTAATGACATTTACCTGAAAAATTACAAAAAATCATAAATTCCCTTATATTGTGGTCTCAACCAAGCTCACAAGGTTACTCCTATCAAAATGACTGATAATTTGATGCATACCAATTAGTCAAATTTTGAATTTTATTTTTCAAAATGTCAGTAACCCAAATAGGCCCGAAATTGAGAAATACCGTTACCAGCTGTAACCAGCGTTGCGTTTGATTGACTTTAATAGACTGATGTTAGAAAGTGAGAGAAAGTGGAATAGAACATTATGTCAATATTCCAATATGTGGTTTAATGTTCTGCATTATGCCCGGTATTCCAATATGTGGTTTAATGTTCTGCATTTCTCATTAGTGGGTCACTTTGATACTAAAAGTATGATTCTATGTAATGACTGTATGATATCTGTACTGTCTCTGTGTATATCTGTGTGTGACTGTATTTAGAGATAAGCAGAAATATTATGACTGCAGTGTTTCACTGTTCTACATGGCTGCGTCAGTAGCTATCTGCTCCGGATTGCCAGGTTGCCACTAATCAGGGTCTGATTCAGTGTAGTCCACGTGAGATGGGATGACCAACGCCATCTCCCGTCAGCCTGGAAGGATACTTAAACCTTAACTATTTCTTTGTCTAGGTAGAGCAGCTGATGGATCTTTAGGTGAAGACATGCTGTCTCTCCCTTGATGCGCATCATTGTAAATAAACTCTGTTCCTGATTTTTCATACTATTGGTCTGACTGGGTCTCTATTAAATCTATGGTATCAAAATTACCATCAAAAGGGAGTTCAGATACTTTTCCATATTGAAGAGTTTTTGTGATTGATCATTATTAACAATCTGATCAAAGTTGTAGGCTATTGAAAATGTATTCGTCATTTTATGTTTGTGTTCCTTCTGAACTCTCTGCTTTATGGTCATTTCAGATCAGTAATCACAAACCTTCCTTCCTATTAATTTGTACCTGTATTCATTTAATTATTTATTTTTGCCTTTTGTATGTATTAATATTATTATTTTATTTTTTTATGAATCTCCCTTCCCTTTTAATTTCGGCTTATATGGCTTATTGTTTATTTTATTTAGTTTTATTTGTAGGCCTATACTTTTCACTGCAATCATTGTATAGGCTACTTTTGTTTCATTGTTATTGTAATCTCAGCTTCACTGAAAATGAGGACTACCTTCAAAGAATAAATAAAAGTTGAATTAATGAATTAATGAATGTAATTTAATTATACATACAGTCTGTTATATGTACAGTCTGTTATACATACAATATGGTTGGACTGGAGCTAACCACTTCTAATCTCCTGATTATGGAGTTATGCAGATCAATTTTATTTCTAGCCAGGTTTGAATGATTGTTTGGAGAAAGTTTCTGCAACTCTATTCAATCACTCAAGTAAACTAATTTTTGGACAGTCTTTATCTTCCTGTAGCTAGAATGTAACAAGTAGAATGAGTTGATATGATACCAGTTCTCAAGCGATTTGTTTTGTTAAACACTTGTCTGATGAAGCCATATCCCAATACACCACATTTGCATTTAGCACATTTGCACATGTATGTTTGTACAGGTCCATGCGAAGTGTGTGGAAATGATTGATGAGCAGAGATGAGATGCTGACACAGCTGGCTGCTTTGACACATGGAAACCCTGTTCTGCCTCCAGCTGAATTACTGTGGAATAGAATGTATATAACAGGAAGCCTGTTCAATGACACTTAAATGACAAAAGATTCAAAATGGCATCACCTATAAAATGAATTGTATAATTTTAACTGTCAAATATCAGTATTTCCTCTTACAAACAATAATAAACAATATCAGTATTTCCTCTTATAAACAAACCTGAATAAACCTGTGCTCACTGAAACAAAATTGAGTAAACCGGTCATTTCAAATTGACCTGTGAACGCCAGAATCCTTTCAGTTTTGGACCTTTGAGTTATGTTTGTCTGCATGTCTGGATCATGGCCCCCTGCAGAAAAGAAATGCAAAGGGACTGAAAGATCTGGTGAGACTTCGTAAAGATGGAAAAGGATACAGACAAATCAATCACAGTTGAAGCAGTGATCAGGAGGTATAAAACAAGTACCATTCATTTGTTGTTGGGACAGTCAAATTTCCTTCAGGATAAATAAAGAATTTCTTACTCTTATTAGTCTTTATCATGCAGAATTGTCAACACTGTCAATGTAGACGTCATTGTGGAACATTTGAATGCAATGACTTTGCATTTGTGGTTATTTCTGGACTTCATTGCAATGATATCACACGTGCACCATGACTAACAAGAGAACCAAGATCCTCCCAACACCAATCACACTCAGTGTCTCTATCAAATCACTTAGATACTGATCAGTGACAAGTTGTGTCATCATAACAAACTGCTGCCTGGAATCTAACAAGAATTCAGTGGTAAGAAGTAGTTTTCAATATTTCCATTTTATGTTGATGTAGATGCTTGAACACTGAACTAAATCATGCTGAAATAGAAAATGTAACCTGTACTTTATCATGTATGTCTGCTATAAAATATGTCATACTGTTTTTTAAACCAACCATAACTAAGAAGAACATCAATTTAGGGTATTATAAGCTGTCAATTTTTGAAATAAGTCCATTCAGTTGTATAGACTTGCATAAAGTGTATTTCCATCATCCATCATGACCTTTTCACTTCACCAGCCTTATTGCACGGTTGACCAAAAATGGAGATGTGGAGGACATTTATTTCTTCTGATAATGGATCAACTGAGCCCACCAACATCTCTGAATTCATGGTCAAATGTCCATCCTACTACCAAATATACACCACTGTGTTAGCCACCACAGAGCTCATTAATGTGGTTGTGGGTTTACCGGCATGTGCTGCCATCCTCTGGGAGATTCTCCCGAGGCACTGGCGGTCAGCTCAAAGAGGCCGCAGCAGGTCCTCTGGTCTTTCTACTTCTTCGGACCTCCTCATGATCAACCTCGTCCTGGTCACCATCATCCACTGCATAACAAAGTTGCTTGATGCCATCAACTCTCTCCCTGGTGTTTCTCATCTCCTCCCACCTAGTGTCATTAAAGTGTTGGGCACCGTCATGCTCACAGCCGGGCCACCCAGCATGGTGTCAATTTGCCTGGACTGCTACCTGGCCGTGGGGCACCCATTGAAGTACACGCATCTCAGGACAACTTGGAGACACCCGCTGCTCTTTACCATGTTCATCTGGCTCTACACCATCACCATGGAAGCCATTATCATTGGACTGAATCTGTCTCCGTACAACTACATCGGCATTATCACATTTTACATGGCCATGCTCACTATCATCCTCCTCAACGTCTCCACACTTCGGGCCCTGTGGCTGGCCAGTCCTGGGCGACACCGCCTGGCCGATCTCTGTCCCATCAAGCGCCAAGCCTTCTGGGTGGTCCTGTGCATCCTGTTGGGCACTGTGATCTACTGCCTCCCTCAGGTCATTCTGCTCACCTGCTTGGCTCTGAAAAGGGTGGAGCAGGAGAGCTTCATATGTGTGGTGTATCCCATGGTAATGATATTTCCCACTGTGATCAGTGCTGTGGTCTACCTGCTTTTCGTCTATGTCCAAACACCTGTGAAACAGTTGCTGATCAAACATTAAGTCCCTCTCTTCTGCTGTCAAGAGATCATTAATATTGTTTCCTGCAATGGATATGATAACATGATAATTTGATGCATCTTTATCATGTAAAGACAACTATTTTTGACCAAGTAAAGTTATTGTGTGTGGGAGAGGGGTGGTGGTCGAGGTAGTTAAATGGGTTTATAAAGATTGCAGAGAATATTTTTATCTAACCAATCTGTTGCAATTTTTCCTCAATGTTGGTCATGTCATTTTTTGGTTGCATCAGACTAGCAAGTGTCAACTGGTTTAATTTTGGTTATAATGTCTTATAGGCATACTGCTTCTGTCAATTTGTTCTGACTTTCTCTGTAATACTGTCAATATTAAAGTAAAACGCATGTTCAAATATGTCTGTCTGCAATGTATTATCCCCAAAAATGATGCAGAGATTAAATAATATATCTAGTATTTCTCCGTATTTCTTAAGTTTAAATAATACCATAGGCTATTTATATAGTAGCCTAGTTACAGTTTTCAGACTTACATTTGTCTAATTTCTTGTATTATTTCTTAAATCATATAGCCTACGTCTAATTCACTCACTGACAAGAACAAATGCCTTTATCTATGGCAAGCGATTTTAACATTTACCCGCTTAGTTTGACTACCTGGAATTAACATTGTAGACATCAACAACGTCTTTCTGACTAGTCGGAATTACATTTTGGATAGTTGGAATTGTCATTCAAGATATCTATAACATAATTGTGACCAGTCGAAACGTCAGATAGAGATATCTGTAATTTAGTTTTAACTAGGCAAAACTGAATTAGATATCTGTCATCACGTCATTGAAAACAACATTCAACTCGTCACACATCTTAAATGACAATTGCAGATATCTTTAATTCAGTTTTGACTAAGCAGAATGAAAAGTTAAGATATCTCAAACGTCATTATGACTAGTGCAAATTATTGTGCAAGACGTTGCTCTTTAGATCCGTAGCAGAGCCCATCTAATTATTAGACAATCTCTGTCCGTAGGCTAATTTCCCCTCCCCAACATAATCGAAGAAGAAGTGGGCTTATTTCCTTATTTCTATGAATGGAAGAAGAAGAAGCAGTCATGGCTGTAATGTCTTGTTGACATCTAAAATAACTAAAACTCAGGGACACCGTGTGGTTTATTATACTCTCACGTTATCAACTGGCTTGATCTCTGTTTCGTAGCCTACATACATTAGTAGGCCTAGGCTACTAAATGTACCAGCACCATCTACAGGAAACTCCATTCATAATGGGGTTGGCTGTAGGCTAATCGAAAAAATCAAAGCAACATTGAATCATCAATTCTTGCTGCCAGCTCCTGTCGTGCATAGGCTGCAGCATTAAAAAGACAATTAAAACTCCTTTGCCCTCTGCTGCTCTGACATGATGCTAATTAGTGCTAATTACAAAGTTAACATTTAACAGGTGCTATGTGATTTGATGATTTGAACAACAACACGACTAAAGTGGGATGCGGGCCTAATTTGCATAGCAATACAGATATCTCTAACGTCATTTCGCCTAGTCAAAACTCTAATTCAAGATATCTATAATTACATTTTGACTAGGCAGAATGAAAGTTAGATATCTCCAATTTCAGATATCTCTAATCAAAACTCATTCAAGATATCTATAACTTGATAATAGATATCTACAATCAAATTATAACTATCCCTAACTCCAGTTTGAGATATCTACAACGTCATTTTGACTAGTCATAATTCCATTTACAGATATCTACAATGTCATTTTGCCTAGTCAAAACTTAATTCAAGATATCGGAAAAGGAACATGTAGATATGGAGTGGAGTTATGACTAGTCAGAATCAAATTGTAGATATCTCTAACTGGAATTACAGATATCTACAATTCAAGATATCCAATGTAGATATCCGTAATTCACATATATCTGCAACTGAATTGTAGACATCCGTAATGATAAACCCCATTGAAATGAATGGCAAATGTGGCGTCATTTGTCCTAGGAAGAATGTCTTTGTGGATACCTGAAATCACAATTATGGATAGGAAGAATTCAATTGCAGATATCTAAAAATGTTCGTTTTGACTAGGCAAAACTGAATGAATTACAGATATCTGCAATACATATCCAGTCTAGCGGGTAAATGTTAAAATCGCTTGCCATATTACCTCGCTGGACAGTAGGATGCTCACCCGGATGTGACACACCAGGAAATACAAGAGCCAGCTGAGTGGCTGGCACGGGGCGTATATTTTGTCTTTAGTATGAATGGATGTTGTCGTCGGATTGAAATTCTGCTGTCCACTTTGTAATCTTGGTAAGACATAGTCCGGTAGTGTATTTACATCGACAAGGCTAAAGTGTAACTTATTTACGTATCTTAATCTTATCCATGAGAATGATGTATGCAGAGATACCCTAGGAAGAAGTAGCCCACATTCAAAATCTCTTCTTGATGTAGGCTATTTTCTATTTTATAGTAACCTAAATGGTCAATTTTATTACAATGTAATTATACTAGCTACACTATTCTAGCATCTAGCTTCTGTGGATACAAAAACGGTTACTTTTGGTCGAAATACATGCTTATTTCTGTCATTTTAATATGTAGCCTGATCATCTACAGTCTGTTCACTCATGATGCCCTGATGTGTCCCACATCATTTGTACTTTTTTTGCTAGGTGGAGTGCTCTAAATAGCCACAGCTGTATGGCAACATTTCCTGTAGCAGCTCTTCTGTTCTAGAGGGCCACGATGACAATAATTGTGGATGCACTCTGGGCTGTATGGAGCATTGGGGCTTCGATCTATGACTACTTCCAAACCAGTGCTATAGAAGAGCGTATCCTTGCCCTTGAGAGTGTGCTGACCATCCACCAATGTGTCATTGGAGTACTGTCAGCTGGTCTGATCATCCTAGTCACATACATCTTCTTGAGAAAGCACTGACTGCCACAGGAGTGACAAGGATGCCATACTGTAGCTTACAAAAAAAAAAGACTGTTGTGCCTTGAAGATGCTAACACTTTCTATGCTGAACACCCTCATTGGAACTGTCCCTTGATTTATTTCAAAATGTTTTTCATTCAGCATATGTTCAGGGATAGGAGACAAATAGCTGACTATTTATGTTTAGGTGACGCTTACTACAGCTGTGCGTGTGTTACAGGGACCAATCTGGCCGTTTTCATTATTGAAGATAGTTTAAAAAATTGGGCCAGGGAAATTAATTGGGAAGGATCATGAATGCAGGGATAGACCCTTTCAACAATAAAAACAAAAACAATGCTTGAACGTTCTATTTGGTTCCCAATCTACTTCCTCTGCATTAAGATAACATATGGAATGTTAAAACGGAAGCCTTGTGGGGCCAACTATGATGCTGATAATGGAACTCTCTTGAAAGGGTCTATAACATTTTTCCTGATAAGGGCAAGGTCAGGCCTTGTATTTAAAGAATTGCTGCTCTTATTTGGAATTGAAACACTGTGTTTTTAATATGGATTGTGAAAATGTTTTAAGTAAGTAGAGCTAGGGTTCCCATGGCAATGGAAACCCTGGAAAAGTCATGGAATAGTAAAAACACATTTCCAGACCTGGATAAATCATGTAATTCGGGAAGTTCATTGAACGTTTTGGAAAAGTCATGAAGTTTCATTGTCCTACAGGCTACCAGGGACCATTGAGTAGTACGGTTCAGTTTGGTACAGTACAGTTTGGAATGGTTAACCCTGACCTGGCTTGTGCCTCGACTGCCAACAGCCTTTAGGTAGGTAGGCGGGGTGAAGACTGGATACCGATAGCCGCATCAGCCAGATAAGTGGAGTTGATAAGGAGCTGGGACTGAGATGGACAACTTTGTATTTTTTTTTGCCCAATCAACGGACTATTGATCTACGGCAGTGGTTCTCAAACTGTGGTACGGGTACCACTGGTGGTACGCAAACTCTCACTAGTGATACTCAGGGAGTCTCCAAGATGTCTTTTCATAAAGACTTGACAACGCAAAACAGTATGTACAATGTAAAATATGTAGCTGAATTGGCCTATAGGCACCTGTATTTTAATGCCGGTCATAATAGTGGTACTTGGAGAGCCAATTGTTTTTGTGGGTGGTACTCATTGTAAAAAGTTTGAGAACCACTGATCTACGCTATTGATCAGTTGTTTTGGTACCATTCACAAATTCTGACGGAATGGAAATGGAAACACAGATAATTGTGTACTGTACTGTACCAAACTGAACCATACCGCTCAGTGGAGACATGCCATTATGTAGCGTATACCATGTCACAGAGCTTAATTGCTTCCTTCATAGATAAAGAATGGTTGGGGAGAAAACACGTTATCCAATCTCGTTGTTTAAGTCACATTTCATCATTAGCCCCAACATGTGACGTAAAGTAAGCCATACCTGTAGGCCATGAAAAGTCATGAAAATTTCACTCAAAGTTCACTCAAATTTCACTGAAAAGTCATGGAAAGGTTTCCAAATTTTGTCAGTGAAGACCCTGTAGAGCCTTGTAAATCAGTAGGCTATGATTTCAATACCTCTTGTCTCAACCCCCTAACTTACTGATGCTACTGTCTCTGAACTTACAACATTTTATTCTCATTTACTGAAGCCATTTACATCAGTGATTTTGTGTCAGTTATGTATTTCTTTGTCATAAATATAAATGTGCTGAAATGTCATATCATTTGCTACTACTTGGAAGTTGGCTTACATTAAAGGGAATTTCATGATGTCTTTTGTGATGAATACCTTGAAATCATCAATGTTGGCATTGTCTTGAGGCTGTAACTACCATTTTCTATATCTCAGATAGATAGATAGATAGATACTTTATTGATTCCCAGGGGAAATTCAAGAACTCTTAACTAGAATAAAATAATTTGATGAATGAAACACTGCAACTCCAACAGTTCATTGTTTTATTTACAGAATGGTGATTTGACTGACATTTATTATGGCTATCAATTGAAATAGCATTTAGGCATAGGCAACCAGAAAGCATCTGTTTTTTTTTTTTTTTTTGGGGGGGGGGGGGGGGTTGCCTTATTCCAGATGACATTTCAGATGGGCACTTCAATTCAGATACAGGCCATTACTGTATACGGTTTTATGGATAGTCTATTGTCATTTCAGATTTAATCTGATTAGGCTACTAGTCCACCTGGTTCCACCACTTGTCCACCATATAGACCTAAGAAATGTTATGGTTATGGTTATGCCTTTGTCCAAAGCGACACATAAATACAAACAACATAATAATATTTAAAATTGAACAGGGAACAGATTAGAATGTAGGTCAAATATAATAAGGAGAATAGTTATAATACACAATAATATCAATTCAATCAATAGCCTAATAAAAAGCAATGGAAAAAAAGGGGAAAGGCAATAATAAAACAATAATGTCCATTCAATCAATAATATAAAAACAATGTCATGCTAGACTACATTAAGGAGAATCAATAATAAACAATAATGTCAAATTAATTAACAGCCCAATTGAAATAAAACAACATTATACAAACCATAACACATAAGCGCTTAAACAACTAAGTATATGTTGAATAGGAATGTCTTTAGACCCCTCTTAAACGACCATGTAGCCTAAAGTGTTAGATACCTGGTCCAACCATATCTTTAAGGTTCATCAGTATCTTCGAAACTCAACAATTTATATATAAAACAAATTATGTATGGTGTAAGTCGACTGTTAACTGTCTATGAAAACAAAATCTTTGTTATAGTAGGAAGCTGATAACATGGTTTCGTTAGGATGTAACAGCGAGATGCACTGAAGTCAATAACACAGCAATGGGTTACAATTAATAGTCTGTTGCCTTTAACGTTACGGCCAGTAGATGGCAATCTTCTTTTCTGTCATTTTCATGGTCTCTTCTTTCTGCGGCTGTTTCAGCATTTAAAACCTGCTGCTCAACTGAGAGATTACAACACAGCATTACACACACACCAGGAAGCAAAAGAGAAAAGAGAGATGGGCGTCCAAATCAAAGTCGAATACTGGTGAGAAATGTAACGTTATTTTATATTAGATTAAGTGTAAACGCCACATGGTTTTGATAATAACATTGCAGCACGCCACGCCACCTTCTTTTCAACCAAGCCAAAACAGAAGCCAACGTTAGCATCTGTTTACGTTAACGTTGGCTAGCACACATGTTATCAAGCTTTGTTGCTAGCCGGCAGTTTTAATCTCACCTTACTATTTTTACAGGTTGGGTGAGTAGTTCTAAATAAGAGGGTGCTATGCCTGGTTAGGAGCATTGCAACAGCTACATAACGTTACAGCAGAGCCCGTCTAGTTACACGATGTGCAATGTAGCTAATGCTAAAAGCTAGCTGTGTAACATTAGCAGCTAGCTGCTAACCTGAACCAGAGAATGTCCGTAAACGGGCTCTGCCTGAACTGATTTTGCTCAACCATCTGATTGTAGATGTGTATTCAACAAACATAAACGTTGGCAACGTTAAGCACAGATTATATCAGCGAGGTGTTCTGTGTGTTGCATAGACTGTAGTCTATGGTGTGTTGTTAGTGATAGTTTAAAGGTAGCTTCTAAGGGTTATCTCTATTCTGAAATCCAGCTTCTAATGCTGTCATAAAACAAGATTGTTATCCTCCTTAAACATTAACCCATCTAATTAAAGGAGGATAAAATCGAATGACTTATGTCTACTACTCAGCTCTCTAACGTACAATTTAGATTATTTAATGGTTCTTGAACGAAGTTTTTTTTATCTTTACCTTGGCAACCAGCATGGTACAACGACATTATAGTCCAGTAGGTGGCAGCAAAGATCTTAGAGCGAAGCGCTCTAGAATCTTTAGAGGCGCATCGATTGTGATTCTGGGTTGATGTTTAAACACTTTTCAGATAGGCAACTGATACCAGCTGATGGCAATATCTTTGCATTTGTTTGTTTACTACTTTTTTTTGTTGTGAATCATACCATTTAGTGGCAGCAAGGCAAACAAAAATATTCACTATAAGAAAAATAACTTAATGTTATCAAGTCTCTCAGCCCTTCATAGCACAAATATGCCAGTCCATAGCACAACCATTGACTGTAGGATTCATCTATGAGCAGCACAACATTTAGGCCAATATGATATCACTCTAAAATGTTTGATTTAGGCCAGAGACTTTCTAATGAGGAGACACAGCACTCAAAAAATCCTCCATAGAAATGCATGGGGTTAGTTTGTAACGTGTTGTGTTGTGAATACATTGAGCCAATCATGTGGTGTGTTGTGAAGACATCGTGCTAATCATGTGTTGTGATCTCGCTGCTGGAGCAAGATTGGTGTCGTGAAGCCTTGCGCACACGCATTTCTGCCGAAATAGATGCCCGATAAGTGCCCAAAAAGAGTTGCAATATGGCCGCTGAGTGGAGGGACTTGCCTAAAAGGACTTTGTTTAGGCCACTACCATCGGGGAAAATGCCATTATTTGCAGAGGTTGATACCAGTCAAAAAGACAAATATCAGCCGACCTAGATGTTGGGCAGATATATTGTGTATTTATTTATTTATTTATTTTTATTTCGCTGCTGTGGGAAATCTAACAAAGTAGGCTACAATGAATTTAACATCTCATTATGTGGATAAATGACACAATGTTGCTGCCCATCTAAAACTTATCTAGTCAACATCGTTTTCAGTGTAATCTCTCCTATTTCACAGTGGCGGATGAGGCTACGAGCCCCGCTATCAGGAGCTCAAGCGGGTGGTCACTGCAGAGTTTCCTGAGGCGGAGGTGTCTGGCTTTGTAGGGAGGCAAGGTATGATCATTTGTGTGTGTGTTTTATATCAGTAATCTGATTAATTTAGGAGTTTACTTCAGGATGGCTGCTGAACCTTACAATTGTTTTCTCTTTCACAGGGAGCTTTGAAATTGAGATCAATGGGCAGCTGATCTTTTCCAAGATGGAAACCAGCGGCTTTCCCTATGAAGATGACGTAAGTTGTTCAAAGCCCGTATACGATCATTTGTTAGTTTATTTGAAAACCGTATTTACTTGAACGTTGCCCCTGTTTCCTTTAGGTGATGGATGCCATCCAGAAAGCAAGTGAAGGCAAGCCGGTGGAGAAGATCACCAAGAGCCGGCCGCCATGCGTCATCTTGTAACCACGTTGCCCCTCTGACTCCTGACCCATGGCCCTTGACTGTGACCGCATCTCTCCTCAAGAGTCCACGTCTCTTAAGCTTAGATCCTGGGAAACACTGCCACCTTTTTCCTCTGTAACCATGTACATGTTGCCAGAACATCCGGTGTCTGTTAAATGATGTTGAGTTGACTGCAGAGATGCGTTAATGGTCCCTCAGGTGAGTCCTCTCTCCTGTCTGCTCCTGTGAGGTGGGGTTTGAACATTTATGATTACTGTAGCTCAAAGGTCAAAGGTTACAGTATGAAGAGACCTGTCCAGACGCACCTTTTGCAGGAACAGAATGACAGAGGAGACCTGGGGGTTTGGCATAGGTGTTGGGAGTCATGATCATTTTCCAAAAGCCAGTTTGCCTAGTCCAAGTATACCTGATTTTGGTTCGTTTTTTTTTTTATTATCATCACATTAGACTTTTCTTTCTCAAAAGAAGAAACATGCTGCTGTTGGTAGTCTTGTCATATTGATGCTTAATATGTAAAGGATGACAAAATTGTTTTTTTTTTGTTGTTGTCTGTTTTTACAAGAAATGCAAAAATAATTACGCACAATTTGCAAATTGCAAATAACACCAATGTAATACGGAGAATAAACTAGTTGGCTTGAACAAAGTGCTAACAAACTTTTCTCTTTAACTAATATGAAGTCTATTGTGCAGTGCTCTTCTTGACAAGCTCTGTTCACCACCTCCACCTTTCTGTCTTTGACCATCTTGATTCACTTTAAATTTACTTTTAAAGTGTCACTTAAAATGTCTTTGTGATTTAACTGTAGTTTCCCTTTGGTTTTCTAGAGAACTGCTGTGGTATGTTAAAAATAGAGGTCTACAAAGGCAACTGAAAACATGTATCTAATGTCAGCAGTACATATTGGCGTTTGCTCTGTACCGTACTCCAGTGGTTTTCGCCCCCAGACCTGGTAACAGAAGGTTTTATTGTGAATTTATAATGTGTGATTGCCATCAGTCATTGGCCAGTCATCAGAAAGTTAGGATAAACCTTTGAGAAATCCCAGACATCAAAGTACTGTCTGTTGAATTATTGACATTTTAACAATGGTCTTGTAGGAGAATTCTATGTTCTCATGTTGCTTTCAGATATATCATTACTAATGTAAAGCTAATCAATGATAGAAATTCAGCTCAGGGATTTTTCAGTTGCTATGAATGACCGGGATGATTGATTTAAATAACTTCAATAAATATGATTAATTACATATTGTGCAATTTCACATTTGTTCTATTTTCATATTAACTTTATGGCCAATATGACCAATAAAAAAACAGATCACAGTGTGCGTGCTGGGGGGTTAGCAATAACATAATCAGTGTAAATGTTAAATTGCATTATGAGCATCACAGGAGCCTGGTGTCTTAGGTGAAATATGACCTTTATGGCCACATTTCATACAATTTGGTATCATTAGCTGAGATGAAACAGCACACCACAATCCTGATGATCTCTCGTATCACATAACAAACCTCAGCTCAAAGCAGCCCGCATCGAGGGAGCAGTCTTTAAACATCTCAGTCTGTGACCGATTGAAGAACAATACCAATGGGCTGTTCGGTTTCAAAGACAGCAGAAATGGATATAAACGTGAGAATTGAATATTGGTAAGCTTTGCATGGTTTCACAATTATTGTTTAACTTTAATTTAGCTTTTGAACAGATATTAATATATATTGAAGAATTTTAGGGAACTTACCCTATATGGAACTGTACATGGTATTATAATTTTACCCAAATTAAAATTGAGTTTATTTACTGAACATACTAACACAATCAACAAATGTTTTTAATATTTAACATTCGCGTTCTGTTGATTGTGTTTGATAGGGGAGGGTGAGGCTATGGGTCCCGCTTTGTGAACCTCAAACAGGGGCTAGTCACACGGTTTCCCAGAGCAATGATTTCTGGCTTTCTTGGGAGGAAAGGTAGGTTTTATGAGAACCAGTTCTACTGAGTAGTTTGTTACAGGTTATTGCCATCCAATGGATCGCATAATATAAATCTTTCTTTTTCTTGGGAGAAATACCAAATGGAGTGCCTGGAGACAAAAGAGTGGGCAGGCTCATGAGTGCTAATCACTTTATTTTTCACTTGTGCTCCCAGTCTGCAATGTTCCCTCCTATCATGATAAACCTGCTCTGTATGTTTTTTTTAAATGTTATTTTATGAGCCAGCCTTGCATACACTCTTTCTATAGATAGAAAGCATGAACAAATTGGATAAATTGGTTAGGTCATTTGTGTGATATCACAAATAGGCTACTAGCTTATGTCATTATTGACTTCACTGACCTATATAATAATTTTGAGACAGGATGATTTATTTATATATGTTATGTGCACACAGTTACACAGGCAAAGGAAAGTATATAGCCATGACATGCAGATGCAAATCCAGAGTTGGCATATTCAGAAAAACCTCCTCGTTCCCTTTCCTTCTAATTTAACTAGAGAAAAGTTAAGGCGCTGAGTTTTACTGCTAGAAATTCTATTAGAGTATTCTAGAATTCTATTATAAGTACACATTGCCCTCAAAGTCATACATCACATGCATCTATCGTATTTATACTGGCCACAGACTGGAAAACCACTTAATTTTAAAACTAACACTAAGTTGTTATTGTGATTTTTTGCTTGGAAGACCTGTGTGTAATGTAATTCATCTGATGTGATGATCCCTGCAGACAGCTTTGAGGTAGAGGTTAATGGAGAGCTGGTCTTTTCCAAGCTGAAGAGCAGCAGCTTTCCCACTGAAGAAGATGTGAGTATAATACAATTACACAAAAACAACCAAATGGTGTTTGGCTTTCAGAGCTTGTTATAGATCAATATTGTCCGACTGCTGTAATATGAATTGAGGCGAGTTCAAATACACATACATAAATAGTTAAAACACAAGAGGAACAGTCAAGGCAATAGCTGGTTGCTGACGGTTTGAGTGTGTGATTATTTAATTAAATCACTGGTTGGTTATTCCATTGTGCCACATTTTATTTTTATTTTCCCTGTTTTCTTCTGGTCTTCAGGTCATTGCTGTTGTGCACAGAGCCTCCGAGGGAAAGTCATTGGTCAGAAATGACCGGCAAGTCATCACCAATCCCACGGCCTGTGTTATTTCATAAGCTCTTCAACGCACACTTAATCTGTGTCCTATTATAGTCAAAAACTCAAAAACTTGGTGTTTTTGAGTGAATTATAGTTCACTCAAAAACATGGTGTCTGCTACTATACTGTATGGACCCTTTCAAGAGAGTTCCATTATCAGCATCATAGTTGGCCCCACAAGACTTCCTTTTTAACATTCCATATGTTATCTTAATGCAGAGGAAGTAGATTGGGGCCCAAATAGAATGTTCAAGCATTGTTTTTGTTTTTATTGATGAAAGGGTCCATACTACTATTGCCAACACAGCTAAAAAATTCAGTGGACTTCTCTCTGTTACTTGAAGGTAAAATGACCTCTCTTTATAGGTTGCAGGTTACACATGCAGGTAACCAACAATATGCGTAGCATTTCAAGATGCCACAATGCTCTGCATCCAAACGAGTACACATTTCAAATTCATTCATGCCATGGAATCATTTGTTTGTCAAAGAATAACTACACTTATTAAGCTATCTACCAACACACACATTGCTTTTTGCCTTATGTATTGTTAAAGGGGAAATCAGGCCGATTTTTACATGGTTCTTGATCGCTAGACGTCGCCGAGTAGTAGGCTACTGTTGATAGGAAAAATAATGACCAAAATCAGTGCTACAGAACTGGAGTAGCTGCAGCTAATGGTCAGTACTCCCGTTGATACAATGCTAGATCTGGGGGTGTAACAGATCCCAGCTAGCTTAGCTGTGCGTGTGAGAAACTTCACATACATAAAAACACACACAAGCAAGCACACACACGCATAAACACACACACCATTACCCCCACACACCCACTCACAAGCGAACACACACAGGCAGACACATAAAACACACACACACACATGCAGGCAAGCAGACACACGCACACAAACACACACACACGCACAGAAGCACACATACAGTATAAGGAAAAAAGACAAACTCTCTTATGATATTTTTTAGATATTCTCTAAATATGTACCAAAACTCTGTTAAGTCAGCTAGAACAGAGTAGCCTATTACTCTAAGTTGATTGCCAATAATGCTCACAGACCTAAAGTATTGTAGTACCATCCACTCTATTTTAAATCCTCCTGCTGCTGCTTCCAATATCTATCCCACCACTAAAATTCTCAATTTCTTCATTGAAAAGATTGATAATGTTAAATCTCAAATTCCTTCGCTAAATTCTGATCCCTCAGTGAAAAAAACTTTCACCCAGCTGCCCTCAGCAGTGGCAACCAGTGTCACCTTTCCAGCTATGAAGTGGTCTTTTGCCACTCAGATGTTTTACCTTCACACCTGTTTAAGGAAGTCTTTAACATCATTTGCCCTGTTGTTTTGGCCATTATTAATAGCTCCTTATCTACTGCAGTGGTCCCCTCTAGTTTTAAGCATGCAATTGTCCAACCTCTATAAGTAGCCCAATCTTGATTATAGTGACCTGAAAAACTATAGGCCTATTTCTAGATTACCTTTTGTTTCAAAGATCCTGGAAAAAGTTGTTCTCTCTCAGGTTACCTCCTATATGAATGCTTTCAATATCCAAGATAAATATTAGTCTGGTTTTAGAACACTTCATAATACTGAATGTGCTCTACTTAAAGGTGCTCTAAGCGATGCTGGGTAACGTCACTTCTGTTGACTTTCAAACAAAACAGAGAGCTAGCTCACTACTTCCTCCCCCTCCCTCCTGTGCTGCTACCGTGCAATTGAAAGTCTTCTAAACGCGCAGCTCGTCTGTGATTTGGTGGAACAGTTTGTTATGTTTTTATGGGCTAGGTTTGCCCAGGTTGTTTTTGTTGCCGTTTTTGGAGCCTGGGCTGTCCACAGAGGTTGCGTTTTTTTTTTTTTGTGTATTCAGGACACAGACAGCTAGCGGTTGGCTAGGTGATGTTTGCAGTAAGTGACATAAAATGTTTTAGCCTAAAAAACACGTGGCATCACTTAGAGCAACTTTAAGGTGCACAGTGATATTCTTTGCTTGGTAGATAATGGCTATTGATTGATAGATAGATAGATAGATAGATAGATAGATAGATAGATAGATAGATAGATACTTTATTGATCCCCAGGGGAAATTCAAGGTGCCCTCATTGTGCCCTCTTAGCACTTCTTGACCTTAGTGCAGCTTTTGACACTATTGACCATAGCATCCTTTTAAAACGTCTGAAGGTTGAAGTTGGTCTGCAAGGGGTGGTGTTGAAATAGTTCACATCATATCTGAATGATAGAACATTCTCTGTAACATTAGGCAATTGCTCTTCATCCTCTTGGCTCCATCTTTAACAAACACAACATTTAAAATCACTGCTATGACTCTCAATGCAGATGACTCTCAATTTTACCTGCCATTAACAACCGAAAGTTCCTGCAATTTGCAAAGCCTGTTTAACTGCCTTAAGGACATATAGTTGGATGGCTACAAATTTCTTACAATGGAATGAAAAGAAAACAGAGATAATTATGTTCAGTCCACTCAGCTTTGTTGCTAAACTAAAAAATGCACTTGGGCCTCTGGCTGTAAATTGCCACAGTGAGGTCAGAAATAGGTGTTTAGTAGTGTGGTTAAGAGAAGCTTTTTTCAACTATGAACAATAGCTAAATTAAAGCTCTGGCTCTCATATACTGATTTAGAAACTATAATCCATGCATTTGTTACATCTAGGCTGGACTATTGTAACTCTCTGTATTTAGGTCTGAACCAATCTACCCTTGCTAGATTTCAATTAGTCCAAAATGTATAGCAACTCCTTACTGGAACTAAGAAACATATGAACATAAGTGCTGGCCCAACTCCACTGGTTACAGAATTCATTTTAAAGTTTTGCTTTTTGTTTTCAAAGCCCTAAATGGGACGGCACCACAGTATATCTGTGACCTTTTAAGTCCCTACTCTCCTTCTACACTAAGATCTCCCTCGCAACATCTCGCCCCAATGCAACCCTAAAAACAAAAGGTTGCTGTTGCTGTACTGTTGCTGCCCCTCGACTCTGGAATGATCTCCCCATAGAAATGAAGTCCTCTCCCACTATCAGTAGCTTTAAATCTAATTTAAAGACCCATCTATTTTCTTTGGCCTTTAATGTCCATTAATTCTCCCCTTGTTTGTTTATTTATCATATTTATATTTATTTTCAGCATTATATTAACTGCCATCTTTAACTTTACTGTACATTTTGCTCTAGGCCTATAGTAGTAGTAGTAGTTTTATGGTTATGGTTATGGATTTAGCAGACGCCTTTGTCCAAAGCGACACATAAATACAAAAAACAACATAATATTTAAAATTGAACAGGGAACAGATTAGAATGTAGGTCAAATATAATGAGGAGAATAGTTATAATACACAATAATATCAATTCAATCAATAGCCTAATAAAAAGCAATGGAAAAAAAGGGGAAAGGCAATAATAAAACAATGACATGCTAGACTACATTAAGGAGAATATCAATAATAAACAATAATGTCAAATTAATTAACAGCCCAATTAAAATAAAACAACATTATACAAACCATAACACATAAGCGCTTAAACAACTAAGTATATGTTGAATAGGAATGTCTTTAGACCCCTCTTAAACGACCCAAAACTACCACAGGAACGGAGAGCACTGGGCAACATGGAACCACTGAAGAGTCTGGAATTAGACCCAGTTTTCATGACTGGTCGACACAACAGACGCTCACCAGAAGACCGCAATGGGCGGTTGGGGATGTAAGGCTTGATTATTAAATTAAAATAACTAGGAGCAGATCCAGTTAGTGTCCTATAGGCCAAAGTGAGAGATTTAAATTTAATTCTGGCTACTATAGGGAGCCAATGGAGAGTAACTAGGAGAGGAGTTTTAGTAACCGTATCTTTTTTTATCTACAATCATGTTAAGTTTTATCTATTATTTTTTGTATTTTTATTTATTTTTTTTGTCATTTATGTTTTGTTTTATTACTGTTTTCATTTAATTTTATTTCTGTCAGCACCTTGGGTCAATTGCATTGTGTTTAAGTGTACTATATAAATAAATATGACTTGACTTGACTTGACATATACACAAAAGCAAACACACACATGCACACACTAATTTACATAAACAAATGTTTCAAGAGTAGAGAATGGAGTAGGAGATGGAGACAAATTGACAAGTGTGATTTATATTTGCGGAGAGAATGTGCAGAACTGCATGAGCAGGGATCATATTTTGTACCGTTCTGTGGTACATCTAGTTTGAACTATTCTATTGTTTCTATCTGTAAGTCGCTATGGATAAAAGCTAAATCATATAATCATAACCATAATTCATTATTGTTATTATTATTATTATTAGTAGTAGTAGTAGTAGTATGTTAATTAAACAATATTGAACAAAATATGCTACACAACACTTCCCAAACAGAGTTCTAGCAATTAGTTCTAGAATCATTATGATGCAGTTATGTGTCATAATCCAACAATGCACAAAGTTCTGTGAGTGTCATGGTGACCATGGTAACATTTAAAAGGGGATGCCAAGAGCTTCAGATCTTCATTCTACAGCAGTCAGTCAAGAAGTAGGCTACAGGTGATTACAGGTGAGTGTAATATAACAACCGTTTTGTTGTGTCAGTATTTTTTAAATATATTAAAATAGCTTAAACAAGATTATGTTCTTATTACATATGAAAAGATTCAATGGTAAACAAAATTCTAAAAGATAGAGACTTTTTTCTCTTTAAAGACTTACCTGGGTCAAATTATGTATCTCTTCCACAGAGCAGTGTTACAGATACAGGGAAAGAAAGCCAAACAGCAAAAGACTCCAGTATAGACCACAAGGCTTGGTGATCCAACCATGGCTAAAAGCTCTTTTAGGATTCCACATGTCCTCTCTGAAGGGCAGCTGGACCCCAACTTCCAGGAGGGGAGGCTGAGGAGGCCGACTCCTGACAAGAGAGAGCTGGACCAGTGGGTGAAGGAGCTGGAGAGAAAGGTGGCGAGGGACAGGATGAGGGACGAGCTGCGGCACATGAGAGAGGCTGTTCACAGAAGGAGCCAAGAGATGTGGACAAGACGGTGGGAGTGGCAGTATGTACTCTATACATTAATAAGCTGTTAAAAACCAATTGATGGCAATTGATGAAATGTGTGTGTGTGGATATGTTGTGTGTTTGGGTGGGGGGGTGGGGGGGGGGGGGGTGATGAAATTGTGTGTGTGTATGGGGGGGAGGGTAGTGTGTGGGTATGGTGTGTGTGTTTGGGGGACATGGAGTAATGGTGTGGGTGTTTGTGTGTGTGTGTGTGTGGGGGGGGGGGGTGTAATGGTGGTGTGGCGGGGGGGGGGGGGGGGTGGGGGGGTAGTGTATATGTGTGTTGCAGGGGATTAATGGGGTGAGTGGGGGAGGGGTGATGAAATGGTGTGTGTGTGTATATGGGGGTTAGGTTGTAGATGAGCTGAAAGGGGGATGTTGAAATTGTGTGGTGGGGGGGGGGGTGAAAGGGGGATGTTGAAATTGTGTGTTGGGGGGGTTGATGAAATGGGGGATGTTGGTGTGTGTGTGTGTGTGTGTGTGTATGGGGGGGGGGGGGAGAGTATGTTATGAGGGCTATGATTATATTTGAGATTCTCCAACATTTCGGTTCAATTACAATGTGGTTCACACATTAACAAAGCGTTTTTAAATCTACAGTATCTATCAGGAGACACAGAAGAAAAAGCAGAAAGAGAGACAAGGTGCCCAGCTGACAGGACTGGAGGAGAGGGGGATGGAAAAGGGAAAAGCAGCGGAGGAAGAGAGACATCGAAGAGAGATGGAAGAGAAAGTGAGAGACTGGGAGAAACTCTTGAGAGAGAAAATAATGGAGGAAGAGATGGCAATAAGGGAGATGGAAGAAAAAGCAAGAGAGCAGGAGAGAATGTTGAAAGAAAAAGTGAAAGAGTGTGAGACAATGTTGAAAGAAAAAGTGAAGGAGAAAGAAAGACAGCTGAGGGAGATGATGGAGAGAGTGAGAGAGAAAGAGAGAAAGCTCAGGGAAGAAGCGAAGGAGGAAGAAAGACGCATAAGAGACATGGAAGAAAAGGTGAGAGAGCAAGAGAGAATGTTGAAAGAAAAAGTGGAGGATGAAAGACAGATGAGGGAGATGGAAGAAAAAGTGAAAGAGTGTGAGAGAATGTTGAGAGCAAAAGCAAAGGATGCAGAAAGAGGGATGAGGGAGATGGCAGAGCAATTGAGGGAGAAAGAGGGAATGCTAAGAGAGATGGTGCGAAAGCAGGAAAGAAGGATGAGAGAACCAAAAGAATTCATGGCCAAACTGAGAGAGACTGTAAAGAGGAAAGAGATGGAGGTGCAGAAAGAGGAGGAAGGGATGAGAACGCTGGAAGAGAGAGTGAAAGAGCAGCAGAGCATGATGAGAGAAATGCAGAAAACAGCAAAGGACGAGGAAATACAAATGAGAGAGATGGATGAAAAAGCCAGCGAGCAGAACGGAATTTTGAGAGAGCTGGAGAAAACAGCGAAGGACCAGGAAAGAAAAATTAGAGACATGAAAGAGAATATCGGGAGAGAATTTTGAGAGAGGCTGAGAGAAAAGTGAAGGAGGAAGAACAACAGATTAAAGAGATGGAAGCAGAAGTGAGAGCATGTAAAAGAATGTTGAGAGAAAAACGGAAGGAGAAAAAGAGACAGACGAGGGAGATGGTAGAGAAAGCAAGAGAGCAGGAGAGAATTCATCTTGAGATCGAGAAAAAAACAAAGGAGGAAGAAAAAGGAATGAAGGAGATGGTAGAGAAAGCGAGAGAGCAGGAGCAAATGCACAGAGAAATGGAGAAAAAAGCAAAGGAGGAAGAAAAACTAATGAAGAGCAAGAGACGAGAAGAAATAGCAAAGCTTAAAGAGGAGATGTTGTTGGCGGTCAAAAGGATACAAGCAGAAGAAACTGAAGAGAGAAAGAGAAATGAGGAAAAGGCAAAGGTGAGAGAGGAGGAGAGAAAGAAAAGAGAGGAGGAAAAAGAGGCAAAGGTGAGAGAGGAGGAGAGAAAGAAGAGAGAGAGGGAACAAAGAGCAAGAGAGCAGGAAAAACTCAGAAATAAGTGGAAGGCAAAAGCTGAAGAAGAAGAAAGGAAAAGGAGAAATATGGAAGAGGAGCGACAGAGAAATCAGAGGAGAGGTCAGAGGTCAGTCTGGGAAAGAGCCAGGGAAATGTTTGACGATTTCTATTTTTTTTTGGTAGAAACATATTTACTGTACAGGAAGGAGAAATATGAGAGAGAGAGATCGAAGTAAAAGTGAGAGAAGGAGAAAATGTTGAGAGAAAAAGTGAGGGGAGAAGGAAGACGGTTGAGAGAGGCAGAAGAAAAAGTGAATAATGAGAGAAATGAAGAAAAAAAGGGGGTGGAGGAAAGAACATGAGACATGGAAGAGAAAGCGAGAGATTAGGAGAGAATTACAAAACAACAGGAAGAACAACAGATAAAAGAGATGTGAGGAGAAATGAGAGAATGTTGAGAGAAACACTGAAGGAGGAGAAGGAAGCACTTAAGACAAGAAGAAATGGCAAAGCTTAAAGAGCAGATCTTATTGGACGTCCAAAGGATAGAAGCACTAATAACTGACGAGAGAAAGAGAGAGGAGCGAAAGGAGGCAAAGGTGAGAGAGGAGGAGAGAAAGAAGAGAGAGATGGAACAAAAAGCAAGAGAGCAGGAAAAAATCTGAAATAAGATGAAGGCAAAAGCTGAAGAAGAGGAAAAGGAGGAAGATGGAAGAGGAGCGACAGAGAAATCAGAGAAGGATGTGGGGGAGTCATGGAACTGTTTGACGAAATTTTTCCATTTTTCCAATCCATTTTTTTTTGGTAGAAACATATTTACTGTACAGGAAGAAGAAATATGAGAGAGATGGAAGAAAAAGTGAGAGAGAAGGAGAAAATGTTGAGAGAAAAAATGAAGGGATAAGGAAGACGGTTGAGAGAGGCAGAAGAAAAAGTGACAGATGAGGAGAGAAATGAAGAAAGAAAGCGATGGAGGAAAGAAAATGAGACATGGAAGAAAAGTGAGAGATCGGGAGAGAATTTTGAGAGGCTGAGAAAAAAGTGAAGGAAGAACGACAGATAAAAGAGATGGAAGCAGAAGTGAGAGAATGTGAGAGAATGTTGAGAGAAAAACTGAAGCAGAAGACGAGGGAGATGGTAGAGGAAGCGAGAGAGCAGGAGAGAAAAAAGCAAAGGAGGAAGAAAGACGATTGAAGGAGATGGCAGAGAAAGTAAGAGAGCAGGAGTGAATGCACAGAGAAATGCAGAAAAAAGCTTCTTGGATGGATGAGGAGGAGAAGAAGGAAGCACTTAAATGGCAAAGCTTAAAGAGCAGATCTTATTGGACGTCCAAAGGATAGAAGCACTAATAACTGACGAGAGAAACAGAGAGGAGGAAAAGGAGGCAAAGGTGAGAGAAGAGGAGAGAAAGAAGAGAGAGATGGAACAAAAAGCAAGAGAGCAGGAAAAAATCTGAAATAAGATGAAGGCAAAAGCTGAAGAAGAGGAAGAGGAAAAGGAGAAAGATGGAAGAGGAGCGACAGAGAAATCAGAGAAGGATGTGGGGAGTCATGGAACTGTTTGACGAAAAAAAAAAATTCTGTAAAATAGTTAAAAGCAGTAAAATAAAAACGTTCAAAATCCTCAATTAGTCCATTTGTCAAAACATGTATTTACAAATATTAAAGAAAAATAAAAGCATTACGATAATTTAAAAATGAAATAAAATACAATATAGAGTACAAACAGTGAGATACAAATAGAAATCTTTTTTTTTGGTGTAATTATACCTAAAAAATAATAATGAATGCAAATTTAAATTGGGCAATAATGCTATAGACTTTGAGATTTTTGACAGCCTCATCAGATTATCAGCTGTTTAGTTTTGGCCCCAAAAGAGATTTGTGACAGAGTTAATGGCCACACAAAGTTCATTGGGTGGAAAAAAAACACTTGTTAGGGTATGTCTTCATACACACACACACACACACACACAGTAAATATATTCTGCCACTGTAGCACAACCGCTCTTACAAGGTACACCTCCGAGGTGAAAGGTTGAACACTAAGGCAGAGATTGACCAGTGGCAAGCAGCAAGCCTATTGCTCGCTATGGTTAGGTTTGTTTCACACCAGGTGCGTGGCGTGAACGTAGCATCTTTTTCTTCACTGTTTTGAATGGAAATGCTTCCAATATGCTTGCGTGTTGCGTGAAAAATAGGCGTCGGTCCTATTTCTAGCATGCACACGATTTCAGCCTGAGACGTGCGTGTTACGCAAACGTGTGCAAGCTCTAACCTGTTCACATGGGAGCCGAAACAAAAATGGACACGCCACACAGCTGACACGCTCACGCCACGCACCCGGTGTGAAACAGCCCTTAGACCGTTTGTGTAACTTCTACTACACTGGTCTGAGTGTTGCGGTGCGTTACGCTTTGCTACTTCATTTTGTTATTATGATGTTAGCATAGCAGTCATATTTTATAATATTTTTTTTTGATATATATGTTTTTTCCGTCATCAACTTCCTGAATTTTTGGTCAGCGATTTCTGGGACACCGAATCACCTGGGTCACATGAAACTTGCTGGGCATGTAGCCCCACTAGACTTTTACGGAAAAAAATAGCTTGAAATATTAGTGGTATGTTGGTCTGAAGGGCCTGCATCAACCTAGCTCATAACCACTCATTTGTGATTTGCATCCCCCAAGTAAACAATTAAAATACACACGCTTGTAAATGTAAATCAGGTTCTGGTCTAGACCAAGTATACTTGTGTATACAAGGAATTTGCTCTCTGCATTTATCCCATCCATGAATTAGTGAACACACAGAGCACACAGTGAAGCCACACTAACCCAGAGCAGTGAGCTGCCTTCCTACAGCAGCGCTCACTGCCCAGGCAGCAGTGAGGGGTTACGTGCCTTCCTCAAGGGCACTTCAGCCGTTCTTACTGGTTGGGGATAGAACCGGCAACCGTTTGGTTACAAGCCCGAAGCCCTAACCAGTAGGCACCGACTGCCCATACTTGTGGGCATGATACAAAAGTTGCAAGAATAGGGAATGGAGTAGTAGATGGAGACAAATTCACAAGTGTGATTTCTTTTTGCAGAGAGAATGTGCAGGACTGAATGGCAGTCATATTTATATTGCTATGTGGTACATCTAGTTTTTCCTATCAACAGTACTACTCGGCGACGTCTAGCGATCAAGATACATGTCAAAATCGGCCGGATTTCCCCTTTGACATTAACGTCTATATATCTATACAGCTAATATTTTAAGTGTTCCAAACAAGGCCATAATTACAATAATGTTTTCACTTTGGTGCATTCAGAGCACTAGAGAGAGAGAGAGAGAGAGAGAGAGAGCGAGCGAGCACACATGATCATAATCATGTGTGATAATCATGCTTGCCACTATAAAAACATCACTCCATCTGTTCATTAATAGATGACTGTTGACCCCCACTGTTGACTCTATGGCTACGGCCTTCCCCCCTATAACATGTAAGTTGCACACAGCTTCAAAATGTGTCCATTTGTTAATCTGAACATTCCACAAATCTTTCTTATGAGAGTCATTATACCTTTCAAATCATAACTCTGTCTTATCTGATTCAGATCACCTTTCATGTTGAATATTTATACAAGTAGGTGTGGAAGGTATGGTTGTACTTATGGTTGTTCCCTCAGGTGAGTCCTCTCTGTCTGCTCCTGTGAGGTAGGGTTTTGGACATTTATGATTACTGTAGCTCAAAGGTCAAAGGTTACAGTATGAAGACCAGTCCAGGCTCTGCAGTAGGGGCTGGGACACAGAGGAACTTTAGAGTCTTGTTGGCATAATGTGAGCTAAGACACTTCTCAAAGTATAAATGGCTTCAAGAAAGATAGACAAATGTGCAAAACAGTATGCAGAATAAATGTAGTTCAGCTTAGAGGAATTTCATGAAATGTTATTTCAGTAACCTACAATTTCAGGCAAAATGTTAATGAATCGATATGGATTTATTCCCTATGGCACAGTGCAGCCCACACTCACGGCACATTGGCACACAGTTGGGGAAACATTTCTCTAAAGGGCGTTTGATCTTCTCTGTATAGTGATGACGTAATAGGGGCAGAAAGACACTCGTGAGATGAAGTGATGACGTTCTTTTTAATTTTGTGTACTCATTCATCTGTATGATAGTGGGCTAAAAGTATTATGTCCAATCATTTTATGCAATATGAAGTGTAGTGCACGTGGAAAAACTATTTTATAATTTAAATGTATTTTATAATTTGCTGTAATTATGTAAAAGTGCTCAGTGTTTCAGATAAAATACCCTTGACGTAGTTGGGAAGTGTAGTGATCCTAACTAGGTGGGTCCTACATACAGTCTCTGGCACCCCATGATAACTGGTGGCACTCAGCTCAACATTAGAAAGATATGTCCTATCACAGAGGGCTCAGAGCAACACTGTAACCTCACCCCCTATCTGTCTACCCATACCTTCCTCTCTCTTTCTCTCTGTCCCTCTTTTGAATAAAAACATTTTGAGGATGATTTGAGGTTGTTGTCGCCATGACAGTTCAACTTGATTAAATGCTAAGATAGAAGTAAACTCTGACGACATGGGAGAAGCTAGCTTAGCAACAGTCACGTGGGGCCTATTAAAATGTATCAATAGTCCCAAACAAGGACCTACCCCAATGTGACCCAGTCCCTTGCTTTTGTCGATGATAATGTTTATGCTGGGATCTTATGTTTAGGAGTGCTGCTTTATGGAGAGATAGAAGTGAAATAGTGTGTAGCATCAAATGTAATGAGGCTATAAGTGTTCGACATTAAGAGTTGTGCAAGACGACATCCTCTCCATTCATCTTTTGCTAGACTAGTATAAAGATGCATTAGGGAGATGACTAGATGTTACATTTTGCTCATAAATTTGTGAAGTATCCAACATTGTAATCACTTTTTTTGTCTGCTGTATTATTTAATGTATGGATGATTTGTCAAATCAACTGAATTCTCTGGTTGGGAATAAACATCTATGCAGATGATCTGGTCATGCTAACCCTGGTCTCCAACAATTATTGAAAGTCTCTTCTCATTATGGCATGGACTATGACATTAAGTTTAATTCTAAAAAGAGTAATGTCATGATAGCCAGAAGCAAAGAGGACAATAAACTACATTTCCCTCAATTTTATCTATACCTTATCCAAGACATGACATGACATGCAAGGAAATAAAGAACCTTAGTCATATTCTTACTGATGAGCTGAGTGATGACAGAGATACTGTCAGTGACGTCAGGTGTATGCTCAGGCCATATGCTTCTTCACAAGTTCAGTATGTGCTCTGTCAGTGTGGAATGGTCATTATTTATAGCATTCTGTACACCCCATATGTATGCAGCACTTTGGTGTAGCTACAAGAGAAGTAGCTTGAGAAGGCTCATAGTGGCTTATAATGATGCTATGAGGTTGCTGCTCCAGGTCGTGCCAATCATCTGTTTGTGACCACTGGTGTGCCTACATGTGAGGCAGTCCTCAGAAACCTTATGTTTGTGTAAGTTTACGTGTCGTCTGGACGAATCTGAGAACAGTGTAGAGGCCTTAACCAGCCCTACAAAGAGCTGTGTGCGGTACTCATCCATGCTTAGAAAACACTGGCGAGAGAAGCTATACTGTAGATTGATTGATAAATTGATTGATTGATCATTTGATTGATTGATTGATTGATTGATTGATAGTCTCACTTTTATGAGTTGATTAATTTTATTTGAATCTATTGACTGAATATTTAAATGGACCCTTCTGTCAGTCTGGAATAAAGACTGAATTGAAATTGGAATTGACTTTTTCTGGTTTCACAATATGATATGATAGAACCCAGGAAGGACTGGAGCACACAAAAAACTCTTTCAAACTTTAACCCTTAAAGGTGTAGGTTTTTGAACGTTCTAAGTTCCGCAACAATTGAAGGTTCTAAAATTCTATGTTGAATTCAATGAACCCAGATATTCTTTAGAACGTTCATTTCTCAACATTCCCTTAATTCCTTTAATGGTGCAATGTGTGTCTGTGTTTCTTTATGCCTATATTCATGTATGTATGAGAGGGTTACATAATGCCAGTAGAGTACCGATGGTTGTATACAGTATGTAACCCTAGAGGGCCTCACTCTGTTTGCAATCGAATGATAAGAGGCCTCTATCACCAAACCAGGTCTAGCACACCATTTCCCTCTATCCCGTGTCTATACTACTCAAAACATGTGCAAGACTGAACCATTTCTTTGGGGGATTTATGCTTTAAGGAAATATGTCAATGATTATGTTGCCAGACATGTCACATGGCACATTAGATTCAGTATGGGCTGTATTTGGTAATTGTCTAGATATCACATGCATGTGGATAACACATTGCCTTGACCCACCCCTCCTGTACTCCTGAGGCAATGTCTATGGCTCTTCAGCTGTGCAGGAAAATGTCTTTTTGACATTTGACAAGGACACTGGAGAATTTAGCTTAATTGTACTGTAACTGTAAATGGTATTATGTCTGTGGTCTTATTAGGGCTTGCCTGACAAAGAGACTATGTTAGTACAAGCTTGCTGGTGTCTGTGAGTGCATGTGGGAGGCTAGATGTATGCGAGAGAGAGATCTGACACTTGAGTTGAACTTGAAGATATGCTAGTGACTCAGCGGAAAAACTGTCTATCAAACGGAAAATCAGCAGTGCAGGGGGGGGGGGGGGGGGGTGTCCTCTCCTCTCCCTCCTCAGCTGTTACCAACAGAACCAGCATCACGGGTCCAAGGGCATCCCCAGTGTGTCAACAGCACGACATCAGAGGTCAAGATGCACCCTCAGAGATAACTGTCCCTTAAATACACACACACACACTCTTGAGAGCATGACCCCCTCATAACTGTCAACTCTGTACCACCAACACTATACACCTAACCATCATAACACTCTCTCTAAGCCACCTTTTCCTTTCTAAATATGTGGAGTGTAGGCTCTTATTTAGGTTTTGGCCTTTTCAATCCGCGATCACCTTTCATCCAAGTGTTTTCATTATTGATCATTGACACCTCCTTTCATTCAAGTGTTCTCATTATTGATCATTGACACCTCCTTCTCTTCCTCTTCCTGCACTTGCCTGCCTAGCTTGGCCCCCATCTCTGGTTGGCTGAGGGCTGGGGAAGGGCTGGGGTATCCCTGGCTCAAGGTGGGACAGGGCGATAGGGCTGTTTGTCTGCACCCTGGGCCTTATCTGCCCCTTACCTCCCCTTGGTGCTACACGCCTGACGTGGTGGGGGGAGGGGTTCTCTGTAGGGTGCCGTTGCTTTTGCGGAATGGAGTGTAATGCATGACTCAGCTACGTATATTCCATGGGTGTTCCCTCGCTTTTCGACTGGCGCCCTGTTGAGCGTTCTACTACGCCTACGACTGTTCACTTGTACGTTGGGCACATCTCCATACACAGGGGAACCCGCACTCATTGTGCTGTCAGGATCACCTGTCCACAGGTAAGGGAGTGGCTCTATGCTTCAGCACTCAGATATGTCTCCTATATGTCTATGTGTACACAAGAATTGATTGATGATGGATTTGAATGTGCTTAAAGTAATAAGAAGAAAGGTGATTGGGAAAGGTCTGATGTCAGCTTCAAGTCAGTTAGCTAATCATTCGGATGGTTTTAAAATATGTATATTAAGATGCCGTGTCATCTTTCATCTATCTATCTATGACCATCAATCATTTTCTAATTCTATAAAGTTTAAAGGTCTTTCATCATATAACGTTAATGCTTTCATTGACTCTTTAAGCTTTTAAACAGCATCAGCCATTAGGGATAAAATAATTAAGGCTTGGAAACCCTTATTCGTTTAAGGCCTATTCTAACAGCAATTTAAGTGCAATAGCAGTCATTTCAGAATAGAACAGAATAGAATGTTAGTATGATCTCGGTAAGTCGTATGAAGACCGCTCTACATGCTTTTGGAGGGAGATGTTGGTTTGGATAACATCCAACTCAGAACAAACATAATATTAAAACCTCTGAATCTCTTTATAATGGACAATTTTATGGAACTTTATAGTTATCTACTATGATTCTGTTCATACAATTTCAGAACTGGTCAGAATAAACAGTATATTCATTTTTAATCTAAAAAAGAGACTTAAACATAAAACAATGTTCCTCTTTGTACTCAAAATTGGAAAACGTACATTTAATTGTATCAGGTCTAATGAATGAATACATATATTTTATGTTATGGTTCAAGAGTGAGATCAGAAGATATTTAGGTTAATGAAAGTGAATGTTTTGGGTACAGTAAAAGTCCTTAGGTCCTCAGCCTTTAAGCAGCATTTATATTGGCATGTGTTGGAGGAGATAATTTTCAGCATTTTTGAAGGGTGTAACGTTAGCAAAGAGATAAGAGAAGCAATACCTCCATGCAAACCATTCACCATCAACATACCTTCTAGCCTCTGTTGTCTGACTTTTAAAAGTTTAGAAGACTTTAGACTTTTCAGACTATAGCTGATTTGGCAATGCTTGTTTGTGTGTTCTGACAAAGCTGGTTATGAGCTAACTTGTTGTGTTTCTGCACAGGCATAAAGAGGAGCACAGAAAGACTTGCTGATGGAAGGGGCTCCAACCTTTGAAGGGGTAAATAACATTTGCATTTATTAACAACTTCAGAAGACAACACAAGCATCTTTCTTTCAGTATATTTACCATGTCCATTATATTTGACTCCTCTATCTATCTATCTATCTATCTATCTATCTATCTATCTATCTATCTAGGACAATGACTTGTCCTTTGAGGACAGCGATTCTCCCTTTCCATCACCACTACGTCTGTGAGTCACTTGATACACACACACAGACACACACACACACACACACACACACACAGAGACACACACACACACACTTTTCTTCAGAAGACCCCAAAGCTGTCCAGCAAGTGAGTGACAGGGTTTTGTATCTCCTTGTGGTAGAAGGCAGAATTGCAGGAGCTGGTCTCTCCTCCCATCTAGAGAGATAAGGAAGCCTGAATGAGGCCTGTTGCCTGCCAGTTCGTTATCAGACAGTGAGGGTAGTGGTCTCATAGCTCAGCAGCTACTACAAGCACCAGCACTAGATACTGACAACTAGAAGGTGGTACATTTTCTCTCCTTGTCAGGCCTGCCTTTCACCAGCTTATAAGGAGACAGGGAGCACTCTGGTCTGTTGTGCGTAAGATCTGGTGAGACTTGGTTGTGGTGGTGTGTGTTGCTGTGGTGGTTAGTGAGTAGGACTCCTGCTACGCCTCATTGGGGCCAATCTCACCTGTGTGTGTCCCACTCACCTTCCCCGCAGGACCCCGCCAGGGCACCAGGGGGGGTATGACCTGGAGCAGAGGCGGCAGGAGGAAGAAGAGGAGCAGCCTGTCGAGAGTTTCATCGTCCGCGCTGACCCCGAGGGTGAGCTAGGCACATGTACTCAAGCATAAAGAGTTTCATGAAACACATGTTTTACACTAGCATATGAGTTTATTAGAGCACACCAAAAGACAAACATTTTGAATAGTCCAAGTAAACAGTGCAGAGTTTAGACTGCTTGAAGTGCTCAAGCTCCAAGGTGATTGGGTAATCTTGCATGAATATGTGTGATAGCTTTTTCAATTAGTATTTCCTGCTTTGGCAAAGTATTTCCTTTAGGTTTGTTTTTTGTCATATAGGCTTTCACAACTTAGATTGGTGCACTTGTTCTTCTAATGTAGCATTGCTTTTTGTTTGTGTGTTACAGCTGCATTGAATTACAACACCAATGCAACAACCAGAGGAGATGCTCAGGTATCTTCACCCATGGCCCAAGCACCCAAACCACACACAAAAAACACATACACAACAACATATACTCTCACAACGCAAACAAACAGAAGACATTTCAGTCATATATTGTTGTTGTCATTGTGGCGTGTGTGCATGTGTGTGTGTGTGTGTGTGTGTGTGTGTGTGTGTGTGTTTCACTCTGTATCCCAGGCCTACGTGGAGCTGAACGAGCTCAAAGGGGGGATGTGGCAGGAGACGGGACGATGGGCCGGCTACGAGGAGAGCTACAACCCAGCCTCCAGGAAGTGGGGGTCATCCCACATCTCCTACCTGACCTTCAAAAGCCTGATCCAACTCCGCAAGGCCATGAGCAGCGGTGAGGCAACAGCGCAGGACGGATCACAGAACACTTTCAGGGAACACACCGTGTTGTTCTTAGAACTAAATCACTCTGACTTTAGGTGTTAGCTGCTACATGAATTGTTGCCTGGTTAATTGCAGTTGGTAAATAAGGAAAGTATAGGTCTTGCAATCTCTGTGTCTTTTGTTTTTAAGATGACGTGATGGTTACTTGTGTCCATCTCCATGTTCTTTTCCTTCAGGTGCGATCATTTTGGACCTTGATGAAAGCAGCTTGTCTGGTGTACTGGAAAAGCTTGTTGATGAGCTGATGAACAAAGGAGAGATACGCCCCAATGACCGTGACCCCCTGCTGAGTGCATTACAACAGAGACGCAGGTACAAACGCAGGGACAACAGACACATGGACCAACATCAGTCACTCACTCAACATCACTCCAACTCATCTAAAAATGATTGATCAAGTTATGACACATTTGAATGATTAACCTGTACTGTTGTTATCACACTGTGCCATTCGCTTTATTCACCTGGCGGCTAGAACGAGGTTACAGGGTACACTTGCCCTTCACACTTCAGTCCAGCAGATGATGGTAATTCACTCCGTTTGCAAACTACCAAAAAAAACTCACTGAAGAAGAAGAAGAAGGTTACTTTGGCAGGTCTTTTACTGTATATGGGCAGGCCAGCGAACCCTTCTTATTTTTCTGTGAGCTTTCTGGTAGTTTGCAAACGGAGTGCATTACCACCATCTGCTGGACTGAAGTGTGATGGCAAGTGTACCCTGTAGCCTCGTCCTGGCCACCGGGTGAATAAGGCGAATTGTGTTCGCGCACTCACTCTCCTCTGTGTGTTCGTTCGCACTATCTTAGTCAAGCAGAGAGCGGTACTGGAGCCCCTGGTGGAGACATTGAAATGCAGACCTTCTCAGTGACCAAGCAGGTATCACTTCATCTGACCGCACCGTCTCTCTCTGTCTCCATGTTCCTCCTGTCTGCGAAGTGGTCTACTGTGCTGTCTTCTGACTATCGTAACTTCCCCCTCTTTCTCTCTTGCCTAGCGAGACTCTGCTGAGGCTGTGGAGGCTTCTGTTGTTCTCTCAGGTATGTAGTGTGTGTCTGTCTTCTTCAATGATATCTGACACATCTGAAATGAAAATTGTCTCTTAAAATGGGTTAAAAATGGGTGTTGTGAATCTTGAACAGTGGAAGTATTGTAAAATAATATGGAGATATTGCGTGCATGCTGTACTGTGTGTTTGTATGTGTGCTGTGCACTGCAGGAATGGTGGAAACTCTGCAGAAACCAGCTGTGGCTTTTGCCAGGTTGAGTGACTCTGTGGTGATGGACTCCATCCTGGAGTCTCCAGTGCCTGTGCGCTTCGTGTTTGTTCTTGTGGGGCCCAGCCAGAGCGGACTGGACTTCCATGAGAATGGACGTGCCATGGCCACTCTGATGGCCGACTGGGTGAGATTGGAGGAGGAGGAGGGAAGGGAAGAGTTAAGGGTCGGGAAGAATGGAATTAGTGCAACAGAAATACACATATGACAGGAAAGAAATAAGTAAGAATAAATTCATCAAATGGGGTAATATCACTATTGATTTAAAACCATCTGTCCCATAGGTATTCAGCCTGGAGGCATACCTGGCAAAAAGTGACAAGGAGATAACCAATGCCATTGCTGACTTCATGGACTGCAGCATTGTTATTCCGCCTACTGAGATCCAAGATGAGGCCATGTTGACGCCGATCATTGACTTCCAGCAGAAGATGCTACGGGATCGACTCCGCCCAACTAACACCAGAATTTACTTTGGTCAAAAAGCTCTAGGTCAGCCCTCTTTGCATCGTCTTGTAAATAGCATAATGCGATTGGTATAATCTGTCTACATACTTCTCTGGTTACAACCACAGCGTAATGCATTGAAATGTGTAAAATGTGTAACTTTGATGCTATTCAGTCATTCGTTCCCTGTTTGTGCAGGTCCAAGTGGCCCTGAGGAGCCTCGAGAGGACCCTCTGGCCCGTACAGGGGTGCCGTTTGGAGGAATGATAAACGATATAAAACGCCGCTACCGCCACTACCTCAGTGACTTTACAGATGCTGTGAATGCCCAAGTCCTGGCTGCCGTTATCTTCATCTACTTTGCTGCACTGTCTCCTGCAATCACCTTTGGAGGTCTACTGGGTAAAAGAAACGTTTATCATGAAATGTGCTAATGTTCTTTGTCTTAGATGTCTGTTTACTCATATGTCAACCCTCATTTTGTCTCATGCCTGTCTTTTTTCATCTCTCCTAAGGCCCCATATTTTGTTTACCTATTAGTAAACCTATTTTTTATTTCTCATGCCTGTCATTTGCCTAGCTCAGTGCTAACAGTTCCTGCGCTCATCACTTTTCTGGCCTTATTTTTCTAAACCTCTCTCCAGACCATCTACTCAGCAATAGACCTCTCCAGAATAAGTCCCGCCTCCGTAACTTCCGTATCCATCCAACTTCCTGGCGTCGATTGTCTATGGGAAATAACATGGCGTTTCGAAATATCATACCGGTAAAACATCTGTAGGTAGCGAAGTAGAAAAGGCTGGTGGGCAGATTGGCCTACACACTTCTGCCATCTAGTTTCCACTGGATTTTTTGATTGTCGGTGCCGTTTAAGTAGTATACCATAGACTATACTTCTTAGACGCACCGAAAATCAAAAAATCCAGTGGAAACTAGATGGCAGAAGTGTGTAGACCAATCTGCCCAGCAGCTTTTTCTACTTTGTCACCTACAGAGTTTGACAGGTACGATCTTTCAAAACGCCATGTTATTTCCCATAGACATTTGATGGATACGGAAGTTAGGAGGCAGGACTTATTCTGGAGAGGTCTATGCCTTCAAAACCCACACCTGCTGCCACTGACGTTATTTTGTCCTCACCAGCTGACAAGACAGAGCATATGATGGGTGTGTCGGAGCTGATGATCTCCACCTGCGTGCAAGGTGTCCTCTTTTCCCTTCTGTCCGCTCAGCCTGTCCTGGTCATTGGCTTCACTGGCCCCTTGTTGGTGTTTGAGGAAGCTTTCTTTCAGGTATGACTCAGACACAGACACACAGGTATTATTAGAATTAAAAAATATAAAAACAGGTTTACTGCCAGTTTCAGTCATGTGTGATAACTAAGTATCTATTTGTTTTGTGCATTAGGCACCTTGTGTATTAATTATAAGATTTATAAGATTTAAGATTTAAAATGAATTGAGTTACCTTTATGTACATGTGCTGTTTCTCATTTCTTTCCTTCAGTTTTGCAAGTCGCAGGACATGGAGTACATTGTGGGCCGTATCTGGGTGGGACTCTGGCTGATTGTGATTGTGGTGTTCATTGTGGCCGTGGAGGGTAGCTTCCTAGTCAAGTTCATCTCACGCTTCACCCAGGAGATCTTCTCCATCCTGATCTCCCTCATCTTCATCTATGAGACCTTTTCCAAGCTCATTAGGGTATGGACCACTTTGAATGCTTAGTTCCAGTGTCTTACATGCAAAGCCTAGTCCTAGACTAAAAGAAGAACTTCAGTGGAGATTGTAAAAAACAGTTTAGCTTTTATGACAAGGTGTAATCCATATACCAGCTCTTAAAGTTTAAATAAAAAAGAAATGCTCTTACACAAGTTACACACAGGTACAACAAAGCCAACTCAAGTTTGTCTCTTTCTCCTTTGTTTTCATCTCATTTTGTCACTCTTTCCTCTTAATTCCTCCACCTTGTAGATTTTCAAAGCTCACCCACTGGTTCTGAACTACGAACATCTGAATGAGTCCTTGGATGACCCTTTCCACCTTATTCCTGAAGTTCATAACATCTCACATGATGGTATAAATTTCACTGTTCTAATTCGCCACAAAGAGCGTGCCTACCCCAACACTGCTCTGCTCTCCATGTGCCTTATGTTCGGATGTTTCTTCATTGCCTACTTCCTGCGACAGTTCAAGAATGGAGTCTTCTTTCCAGGCCCGGTAAAAGACATTTGACTTCATCATTAAGTCCATACAAATGTTCACACCAAATTTGAAACATGTGCATCAAGCTGTTCTGAAGTTGTGACACTAGCCTTATCCAAAAATATGTTATTTATTCATATTGATATCAATTATTAGTTGATGTCCAATGCATTACCAAGATAATTGGAGATGAAAGTAAGGTTTGCGGTCTTAGATTTTACTGTATTTACTATTGTGCTTATGCTGAACATTTTCCCTCTTCACCACAGTTACGTCGCATGATTGGAGACTTTGGTGTGCCCATTGCAATTTTCTTCATGATTGCTGTGGACATCTGCATTGAAGACGCCTACACCCAGGTTCGGGAAATCTCACTATAAATACCTCACTATATATATATATATATTAATGGTCAAATCAATTGAGGCAAATCAAAAATCAAATCAACAACAATCATATGTTCTCATCCAAACAGAAACTGGTGGTGCCCAAGGGTCTGACTGTGTCCAACACCTCTGCCAGGGGCTGGATTATCGACCCCATGGGTGAGAAGAAGCCATTCCCAGTGTGGATGATGATAGCTTCAATCGGCCCAGCTCTCCTAGTCTTTATCTTGATCTTCATGGAGTCCCAGATCACCACGTGAGTGTCTGTACCAGTCTGTAGCACTCAACAACTCACTTCAATGGCACTTTATTATTGTTTACAAGCTTGAAGGACTTAAACATTGGTGTTACTGTTGAAGGACAGAAATCTGCACTCATGATTTAATTATGCCTCTTGTTCGCCTTTTTGACTTTCTCGCCCAGGCTGATTGTGAGCAAACCTGAGCGGAAAATGGTAAAGGGATCGGGATTCCACTTTGACCTCCTCCTGCTTGTGGCCATGGGGGGAGCGGCATCCATCTTTGGTGTCCCCTGGCTTAGCGCTGCCACCGTGCGCTCTGTGACGCATGCTAATGCTCTCACTGTCATGACGAAGGGTCCAAAACCTGAGATTGAGAAGGTCTTGGAGCAAAGGATTAGTGGCATTCTGGTGGCCATATTGGTTGGTGAGTGCTGCCTCCTGCTGGTCTCTGAACATCCCAGCGAGTGACTGCCTTGATAAATACATTTAATGAAGTACATTTATGATCCTAATTTCATAGGTGAAATTAGCATTTTTAATATGAATACTAGGTTTTCTCAATCTCATTTCTGGATGTAGGCAGCTGTTTTGGTATTTTGTGATGTTATGTTGATGTTAGGTACTCAGGGCCAGATGTACGTACATTTGCGAACGTAGCGTTATCAGCGCCATGGACACACCGCAGATTGCGAGCGCTGTCAGACCAAGTTTCCGTCGTATTTATCAATCGTTCAATCCTTAGTGTAAACTGCGCCTTTCTCTGCCCTTCTCCGCCCATAAACGCAATTTACGAACGTTCACAACTGAATGGCAGCGCCTACAAGCGCAGTTGAATGAAGTTAACTGATGACAACATTTAAAAAGAATCAAACATTTAGCGATCATGAAATAATACCATACATGATAAGATCACAAGCAGGGAGATAATGAAGATCAGTAGTTCTACTCAAACTACTTGTGCACTTAGGCTATGGAAGATTGGTCAAATCTAGCAAGTAGGAAAGTTTAAGTGAATGACGTGAAAGTGAAAGTAAGACATGCGAAAGGCCAATGAAAGTTAAGGTTGCTTTTGGTAGTACAAATACTTTAACCACAAAAACTGGTGTTCTAAATAGCGATTCTGTTGTCTTTGAAAGGTTCTCTTATTGACGCATTGAACTGCAATGTGGATTAACACCTGCTTTTACAAGGCGGAAGTAGCCTATTTAGGCGCAGAATAGACGTGCGCTTTCAGGAGCAGTCTTTGTACATACCGCGGAATACATAACTAGGCGCTCTTTACTCTTCCCCTCCTATCTTTTTACGCTAAACTCCCACTTTCCCCTGGATCCTCCCATGAATGCATATGCATGACATGACAATCGCAATGTGCCACTTTCAGCTCCCGCGACAGGCAGTTTGCGCTTTTACATCATTGCGGCCTGTTTGTACATACCTCGCAATGATTTTACACGCACATTGCGAAACAAATACGCCTGAAATGGGCGCAAAAGCGTTAGTACATCTGGCCCTCAGCCCTCAGACAGATCTTGTTTATTCCCCATCTTCTAAGGTATATCACTTCTAATGGAGCCAATCCTGAAGATGATTCCCATGACGGCCCTGTTTGGTATTTTCCTTTACATGGGTATTACATCTCTGCAAGGCATCCAGCTTTGGGACCGAATATTGCTCCTTATTGTACCAAAGAAATACCACCCCAACCTGCCCTATGCTACCAGGGTAATGCAACGGTGCCACTTTTATCATGTCATGTTGCTCATCCATTTTGTTTTGTTGCATGCATTGCCAGCATTTCTCATGGACATCTTAATGTTTTAACTATATTTGTCTGTCAATGGTGGTGTTCTAGCTTAACTGTTCTCTTTTTTTGTACAGGTGCCCATTCTCAAGATGCACCTGTTCACAATAATCCAGATTGTGTGCCTGGGTATCCTGTGGGCAGTGAAGTCCAGCCCTGTCTCTCTGGCCCTGCCCTTCATCCTCATCCTCACCATCCCGCTCCGTATGCTGATGACTGGAACTCTCTTCACCAACTTTGAGATGAAATGCGTGAGTGTTTGAGGCTGTTGGAGCAGAGTTTTGAGTTTATTTTATTTGCTAGAATGTTATATCATATGTGCACTTATTTGAAATGTATATGAAATAGAAACATCAATATTTGAATATCCATGTGTGTTATGGTTTGTAGTATTTATTTATTTTCATTAGGCAATTGATTGAATTGACATTGTTGTTTATTATTGCCATTCTCCTAAATGTACCAATTTTTTTTAATTGTTTACTGTTAAATGTAACTATTGTATTGTTATTTGTATGTCACTTTGGACAAAAGTGTCTGCTAAATACCATAACCATAGAAAACCATAAAGATCAATCTTGCCGGCAAGCTTTGATATGTTTACTGACCCATGTTGGTAGTACAGCAGTAACAAATATCAAATCTAATAATGTGCAGAGAATGGGTAGTATTTGATTATTCAAGCAATTTGAACTCCCATCCCCATGATAACACATGTGCTTTGATTAATGACTTGATTTCATATCTCCTCAGCTGGATGCTGACGATGTCAAAGTGGTGCTGGAGGAAGAGCCAGGAGTCGATGTGTATTCGGAGTCCCCACTGCCCTAAGAGTCCACCCTTCACAGCAGAATTAGGGTGCTTTACCTGGCTGTCTCTCAATGAACATCACCATAGCCAGCTGTCAAAAATAGTTTTTGGCTTTACACATTTGGCAACAAATAGTGTACAAACCGTCTGTCAACTGACACGTGTACATACAAATTTATCAAGGGAAATTACAACATTATACCAATCATAGAATCTTTCAGGCAGTCTGGACTTGGCCTTCATCATGTGAATGTTAGTATTACTGACTGCCATCAATTGGACCAAAAACGTGTATATGTCAAAGCAGTGTCCATCACATATCCTTTGCTTGTGTGAAATAGAAAAGGATTACATTTCAATTTTATGTTGACAGCAAGTCTTACAAAATTGACACAAGATCCTCACATTTCAGTGCTGTTGTGTATTAGATATGAGCAAATTATTTCAACTCTTTAGTGCATTTGGAATTCATGTGAGCTTTGCTTCATGTTATGTTATGTAACATACCATATGTTAGTTTACTTATACTTTGAGAGTGGTGTTGGCTGGGAGATTGCATTTGGAGCAATAGCCATATCAATTAGGGTCCTTATTGGGGCCCTCTTTTCTTACAAAAAAGGTCATTGCCAATAAATAAAGGTCAGTGCTGAATGGAATGTTTAGGTTATTAAGAAATCACTGTTTATTAAATATAGCTTTAGCCTGTTTTTGGATAAAGTTCTAGGGATATGCCTTAGTAAATCTTGTCTGTAAATACCTCTGATCAAAACCTATCAAGTGTTTGTCTTGCATCTCCATCAGGTCATTAGCAAACATGACTGATGTACATTTAATCTGTATTTTCTACCAGTGTGCTAATTATTGACTGTTGCCCGAGTTATAAATAAAGTTAAATTAAAACCTATCCTGAATTTTTCATTTTCATATCCAGTAGTCTTTAGCCCTGAAACAGACATATACACACAAACTTCATTCTGTCCCAAGTGTTTTATTAAATTTTACATTATGTACAAATTAATGTAGTCAAATACTTAAAGGCACACTATGCAGGTTTTTTAGCTTAATATGCAAGCTTAGTTTAGCTTCATTTACCAGCTTCAGAGTCATTGGAATGGTTATACGACTTTTTTCGGGCTGAATGGTCGTCGTCTTGCTTCCCCCTAGCGCCTGTGAGCGGAATAAACACCCTTGCAACTTTGGGCCGACGGCCTCAGTGTCAGGAAGTATAAGTGTAACGAATTGCTTTACTGCATTCAAATACACATACACGCCAGGCACTGGCTAGAAAAACGTAGCGATGGAGTTTTGGACATTCGTCATGACAGAGCAAGCGAAAAATAAGCAAAAACCGAAAGAAAAAAAAAACAGTAAGGAAATTGCCAATACTGCATAGTTTACCTTTAAACACACTCACACACACTCCACAAGTACTCCTCAAAGCAGTTGGAAGAAGGCTTGCCTGACATCAACAGTTTGAGTTGAGCAGCGTGACATATCAACAAACTCAGTGCAAAATCTGCCACCCCTCTGATGTTACAACCAAGCTGTGCTCTTATTGGAAAGTCATTTGTTTTCAGAGAGAAGCGCAGCCTTGATTGGATGAGGTAGGTAACGCCCACAAATAGACAAGGTGGAGTTGAAAGAAATTACATGGAGAAAAAATAGCTGTCAAATAGACTTTGCTAAATAAGCGGGTGGTATTTAAAAAGTACACTGCATCAGGAATTTGTAGCCTACATAGAAAGTGCAACAGTTTCGCTTTCGAAATCAATAGAGCAAAAACACTACAGATAATGTCCATTTCTCGCAAACATGTAGCCTATCCCGCAAACATATCGCATGTCAGTTTTTATAACTTTATTGCGAATCGTTTCAGTTTACTTTGCCAAGCTAAGTAGCCTAAAACTAGATACATGATCAACCGTTACTTTAAGTAGGCTACAACGCATGTCAAGTGAGCGTTGTGGAAGCTATCGTAGTCTAACCGTTATTCTACAGAAGCATCATGCAGGAGTTCTCGCAAAAATCTAAATCGGCACTCAGGAGCACGAGCATGATGCTGGCGGCAGCCGAAGAGAGAGCGAAAATGTGGATGTCTCTGGGAAGAGAAATGGTCGGATCGAGAAGGTTGCGCGCTGAGTGGAGAGAGCGAGCGAGTGAAATGGAGGCGGGGGGAAGTTCCCATCTCTGCGGGGACTGGAACACCAGCGCCCTGGACCGACAGCGCAGTGCTGGCTAACATTCAACCCTCCCCTTGTTCCACAACCAGTTCCACACACGCAGCGACAGGTAGGGTTCACCGCCGCCTCCCACGTTCTACTAATCGACAGTTTGATAAACAAACCTTTTAGAAAAACATTTATGTAGTGACACAATTCGAAATCATGACAGCCGATTGCACCGAGTTTGTTTTTATTTTCTTATGCGGTTGAGTTTCAAAAAATGCCTAATTTAAAACAATGTGCTATGTTGCGTGGACCAGAAGGCAGCACACCGTGGTCGCCATACCCGAATTTCTTGTCTTGCGACTGGGGTAAGAGAGAGCCGATGTGCATCGTATAAACCACGTGTGTAGTTTTGGAATATGCTGAAAGTCAACCAAAATATGTAAGTGTAGCGTACATTATCGCTAACTGTGTGTTTGGAAGTGTGTTTGATGAGTCGACTACGTTTCCGCGCCGAGTCAAGTCTCCATGAGGCTGATCAAGGAACAGCCAACCGTCTCTGGTTAGCCAACAGGGAGCTCGGTTAAATATCTCACCGTGTAGGTTTGCCTTCTCGAGCACCCGTCAGTAGAACCGCCAAAGCAGAGTTTAGACAATTCTACCGTTCTCTGGGCAGTCGCACATATTCGAAGAAAAGATAAGGTTAGTCTCAATCTACTATTTTATACAAAATAATATATATTTTTTGTTCTTTGTGTATTGTGTCGACTAGACGGACAATGTCTTGCTTCGGTTGAATCAAGCTCTCGCCATGCCTGGCTTTAGTATGGCGGCTCTAGAACCATCGTCACGCCAGAGCACTGGTATCTGTCTCGGATGTAACATTTTTTCCTTCGCTACACCTGAATATTGCTATTTTTCCCGCGGACGTTGAGAATTTTAACATATTTTGAACCATTTACTTAAGTCGACGAAGACCATGATTATTTACTGTGTGCAGTCCAAGTTATTTCTATTTATTTTGTAGTTTCACCTTCCATGGCTTTGAACAGTCTGCTGTAGCCTACAGACCACCGCCATACGGGTTCATTCGCCTGTTTCAATCCCCTGAACTCGAGAGTTTCCGCGCTGTTACTATAATACGAGTTTATAATACATGGAGCATTAACATGTATAGGGGGTTGTAGGCATACTTCCCCCCTGGTATTTCATTACTCTTTTAATAGCCAAAGCGTCTGGTTCTCCGTCAAGCCTGATCTAGTTGTAGCCGGCTGTGTAGCCGTAACCTTGGTCAATGTTTGGGTCGCTAAGGGTTTGCATTTCACCGCCAATCTAGAACCATTTTTATTTACGCGTATCAAGTAAACTTTAAAAGACACCCGGGAACATAGTCCTCAATTGTTACTTGAACTATCTACAATTACTGCTTCACGGATTTATTTTTGTAGCGTGTCTCGCAATTTCCAGTCATTTTGTTATGCGCCATGGCTGTGTAAACCCTGGTCATTAAGAACTCACTGACGTCCCAACAAACTGACTTTGCATCTAGCCAAATATTCTTAAAATCATTGTGAATGAAACATTCGTAATACATGTAGCTCGTAGTCGTGACATATTCTAAAATATCAGTGAGCTGACGAAGGGTCTGGTTACTTGGTACGATGGAAACTAAACAAATCTACACCCTGACTGTTTTCCCCACTGAAGGTGCGGGAGAGGGCTGGAGAGACCGACGCCATTACAGGCTCTCATTCGACAACGCCTCGCTTGAGAAATATTCATGTTATTTCAGGCGTAAACATACGCGAATTGCTTGCTAAGTGACACTTTTGGACCATAATGACGAAAAGTCTTTGAATGAGCCGATAGTTTTATTCGAAGAACGAAATGCGTTCGTCCATGATCGGTCGGCTGAGCTGAAGGACGAGGGCAGATGTCCATGGCGGAAACGAGCTCCGCGCCCTGTTGGTTGTGAGGCTGTGTCGAGTGGTGCAGTATGGAGTATGTTCCCTGGCCACCTTTCCCCCCTCGACGGAGACCGAAAGCAGAGCCCCCGTCCTTGGTCAGCTGGTTGCCTACAGCTGCCTGTCGTCCAAATGCTCGCTTCCTCTTTCCGTGGTTCCTCCCAGCGCCCATTCGTCCCGAAAAAAATCCTCCATACGAGAGCCGACTTCGGTGGAATGGTCGACACAAAAGGCGTATACTGGAGTTGTTGAGTGGCTAAAATGTAACGTTTACGTTCCTAGAGCCGAAAGAAAAGTGAGTGTTACAAAGCATAGCCGTAGTCGCTGCCCTCTGCTGAGTTATTTGAGATTTGAAGCCGTCACAAGCAATAGGCTCTGTCTCACGATGCAGCGTAAACGGTTAGGGGCGGTGTAATGAACATCTTCTATTATGTGTTGGGGTGGATTTCAGTTCCCTGATTTAAATAAGCATAGTCAACTTATTCATTTAATAAGTCAAAAAGTTTTAAAATAAGAAGCAGTGTTTTTATATGGCCCGTCTGTGTACCTTATTTATGAAAATATATGTACCTTTTATGAAACTATTCACACGACGTTCTTGATATGGTAGAGCTAGTATACGAATCGGTAAGAATGCGCTCAGTGAAGACATCGCAAGGTGATATTGAAAAACACCCAAAGCATGCACTATGTAATTTGAAACTCAATTTCACTATCGGACAGTTTGCCGTTCCATTTTATAGGGCAGAATTTGATTTGAGTTAATTTGTATATTGGGAAAATGTACACAATTAACATATTTGTATTGTGTATTTGTTTGCTCCCTCAGATAAAGAAGATAGTTGAAAATGAATGGAGACATGGATGCCTCCACTAAAGACCAAGGTGGGCTTAACTGTAATTCATTTGCACTGTGTTTCCTATCTTTGAGGTATATTACATTGACAGATAACCTGTATTCCTGTTTGTAGTGTGGTCTCAGGATGATATGTTGAAACTCCTGGATTCCATGAAGGTGAACCTGCCACAGTTGGACATCACCAAATATAAGACATCAGAGTCCCACCTGAACTGGGAGAAGGTGGCTTTCAACTCCTACACTGCAGAGATGTGCAAGCAGAAATGGCAGGAAGTCTCTAAAGAGGTCAGTCAACTCCACAAGCTGCTGAAAGTCTTAAACATTTTTCATGAAGATGATCTATTTAGTGTATTTCTGTTAGAGTATTTTGATGGGATTGTGAAGTGTGACAGTTATTTTTAACAGTTATCAGTGTGTTAAAATATATCATTTTAATTATAATAATTATTTTGTTTTCAACCTTAGGTACGCAAATTCCGTACATTAACAGAGATAATAATAGATGCACAGGATTGCATCAAGAATCCCTTCAAGGGCAAGAAACTGAAGGTATGTCTGTTTCGACGTATTCTCTTAACATAACTTTTACTCAGTGGTGTAATTATGTGACTGTAGTGTTTATTAAAATGGAACAACGGTTTTGCCTCATTAGTTATCTCTGTCCTATTCTTTTGTAGAAACATCCCGACTTTCCCAAGAAGCCTTTGACGCCATACTTTCGTTTTTTTATGGAAAAGAGGGCGAAGTATGCAAAGCTACACCCTGAAATGAGCAATCTTGACCTAACAAAGATTCTCTCCAAGAAATACAAAGAGTTGCCAGAGCGCAAGAAGGTGAGGAAGATAATCTGAGACTAGATGGAAGACTAAATGAAACAATTTCAGTGTTGCATCCACCTGACCTGATCCTGTTTTGTTTTGTAAACTACTACTGAGTGTTTTTTTTTTTTTTACTGCCTGTTTACATCTACTTTTCAAAGTGACCTTCTTGAGAAGTCTGCAAAATAGGCTACTGGTTAGAAAAATAGTGGAATGTAAATGTAGCCCTGTTTTTCCATTTGTTTATCTCACTTTGATATTTAATTTTTACCACTTAGTGAACGTCTTTTAATCAGATTTTGGTTCTGTCTACAGGCAAAGTATGTTCAGGACTTTCTGAAGGACAAGGAAACGTTTGAGCAGAGTATGCATAAGTTCAGGTATGGATGTGTGGGCGTTGACCCAACTGAATAGTGTTCTATCAATTTCCGGAGATTTGTACTGGTATTACTATATAAATATCTCCAGGTAGCTTACATTTCTAGCTTCTATTAGAATTGTGCCTGTGTGGGCTTGTGGTTTTGATTGATTGTGTTTATGTGTATGGTTGTTTATATAGAGAACTACATCCAGACCTGTTAGAGAGCTTGACGAAGAAAGGTTCCAATGTCCCTGAGAAGCCCAAGACACCACAACAGCTGTGGTACAACCATGAAAAGAAGGCCTTCCTTAAAACAACCCCAAGTGTAGGTTTCTTCACTCTAAACACAACACACGCACGCACACACGCACACACACACACACACACAGACACACACACATCCCGAGTATATTAAGAAACCTGGCTAAAACGGTGTGTAACTCTTTATTTGTATTTAGGCAACAACCAAAGACATAAAGGACAGCTTGGGAAAACAGTGGACACAGCTCTCAGACAAGAAGAGACTTAAGTGGATCGCTAAGTCTCTAGAGCAGCATAAACTATATGAAGTAAGCCAAAAGTTTGTGACAACTGTTGCATTGGGTTTTCCCATCTTGTTTTTCAACAAGTAATAAGATTCCCAATTCCGTTATGTAATAATAGCCTTCTGACCCCTCTGGTCTTGTCCTCAGGAGACAATGCGAGATTTCATCCAGCAGCACCCGGAGCTTAATATGACGGAGGAGGACATTGTGAAGTCCACCCTGACCAAGGCTGAGCGACAGCTAAAAGACAAATTTGACGGCCGACCGGATAAGCCTCCACCGTAAGTGCCACTTTCTCTTGTACATTTTATTTTACATGTTTCTCTCATATGGAAAAGGGACAGCAAAAAGGGTTACTTTGGTGTTCTCCATAGGAACGGTTACTCCATGTTCTGTGCCGAGTTGATGTCCAGCATGAAGGATGTGCCTAGCACAGAACGCATGGTCATGTGCAGCCAGCGGTGGAAGCTGCTCAAACAAGGCGAGAAGGACGGTTATCAGAAGCGCTGTGAACAGGTTTACACACTCATATTATCAAGAAACTAAAGCCATGTGTACAACACACACACACACACACACACAGATACATTTTATGAATATACTCACCTGTGGTATTTACTGTTTGTTTACAGCTTCAAGCTTATGGTTTTTGTCCTTTGTTTACAGAGAAAGAAAGAGTATGAAGTAGAAATGAACCGCTTCCTTCTTGTAAGTATTGAGTTACACATTTGTAGTTGCCTGTGATACTACATATAGGTTTTTTGTCTGGCGTATGTGCTATATCGCACCTTGGTGTATAGAGCATGTCTGATAACTTTATCAATTTCTGTCTTTCTTGTATGTGTGGCACAGAGTATATCTGAAGAGGAGCAACAGAGAGTTCTAGGAGAGTATAAGATGGCAGGCTTTAAAAAGAGCAGTGGGGTCAGCAGTCCGTCCATTAAAAAGAAAACCTCCAAAGCCAAGGTCAGTCAAGTTACCATTTCATTCATACTCTTACCACACTTGTTACAGTGTCCTTTGAAAGGTGTGTGTGTGTGTGTGTGTGTGTGTGTGTGTGTGTGTGTTGGTGGGGGGTGGGGGGGTTGCATTATTCTTTCCTCTTATACTGAGACACTTTCAAATATTTGTTTGATATATTTTCCACCTTGGACTCTCTTCACTCCTCAACTGCTTATTTCACTTTTTGCCTCGTCCCCTCCAGGCACAGAGTGGCCCAGACAAGCCCAAACGGCCCATCTCGGCTATGTTCATCTTTGCGGAGGAAAAACGGCCTAAGCTCAAGCACGAAAGGCCTGACCTCTCTGAGAGTGAACTCAGCAGGCAACTTGCTCGCGTGTGGAACGACCTTCCAGAGAAGAAAAAGGTAAAGACAAAGAAACTGAAAATTCAGAAGACCGGCTGAGTTCTTAGCAGAGTACATTTGAGATTTACTGCATCGTATGTCTTCAGGAGAAGTACAAGAACCTAGAGGCAACCCTAAAGGCACAGACAGAGAAGGCGGCACAGGAAGAGAAGAGCAAGCTGCCAGAAACCCCCAAGAACGCTCAGGAGATTTGGCAGCAGAGTGTCATTGGTGACTACCTTGCCAAATTTAAGGTATTACCTCTGTCTGACTCTTTTTTTGGAGTTGTATAAAACATAGACTGAGGTTGTGGTAAGCCCTGGTTCAAATTGTAGTCAGTAAATAATTAATAAGGCCTATGTTTGTTCGTTCTTTCCCCAAGAATGATCGGCCCAAGGCCCAGAAAGCCATGGAGAGCTGCTGGAACACCATGGAGAAGAAGGAGAAGATTCTGTGGATCAAAAAGGCGGCTGAGGACCAGAAGCGATATGAGGTGTGTAAGGAACCCAAGCCCTATGTTTCTCTTGAAGATCTGCTTTGCAATAAGTGTAAGATTAAAAGAATTGCTTGTCATACATCCTGATATAGTTAGGGTGTAATTAACCAGAGCCCACCCCCACTTAATTTTGACAGAGAGAGTTAAGCGAGATGCGAGCCCCACCTCCGGTGATTGTTCCAGGCAAGAAGATGAAGTTTGAGGGCGAGCCCAAGAAGCCCCCATCGTAAGTATCTCTCAATACACTGTGTGTGTGTGTGTGTGTGTGTGTGTGTGTGTACATATGTCTCATCCATGCTTTTTAAATCAGCTGTTAGCAGTGACCTACAGGTGACTGCATAAAGTGCTCTTAAATGCGCCTGCCCCTGAGAGTGCTTTTACTGTTCCGCAGGAATGGCTATCAAAAGTTCTCTCAGGAGATGCTGTCCAACGGTGAGCTCAACCACCTCCCTATGAAAGAGCGCATGGCTGAGATTGGGGGCCGTTGGCAGAGGCTCCCACAGAAGGAGAAGGACCGATACAAGAAGATTGCTGAGGAGAAGCAGAGGCAGTACAAGGGGCTACTGGAAGAGTGGCTGGCGGTGGGTACCACTACGTGCCACACCACATTATGCATCCTGCTCTGTTACACAACTTGTGAAATAAAATCCTGATTGCATGCTAGGAAACCTGTTCTCCAGTCATATGTAAAGCCCATCAGTTGAATGCAGTGTTTCTCATAGTTCTCTTTTCCTGAATTTGTTTGCAGAGTTTGTCCTCACAGGAGAGAGCCACCTACAAGGAGTATAACTCACAGGTAAGTTCTTTATTTGAGTTTTTTATTGTATTGATTTTTTAAAATCTTACTTTTTAATTATTTAGATGGTACAAAAAATGCACAAATGTGTTTAAGACTAGTAGGCTGGGCAATAATAATAATAATAATAATAATAACTAATTTATTTTCTTAACTGACTTTTCTTCTTTGTTCTTCCATGATAGAAAAGAAAGAGCACAGCAAAGCCCGGTGGCACAACTGCTAAGGTGAAACCTAAGGCAAGGAAGAAGTCGGTGAGTTGTGCTTATTTCTATTCAATGTAAAAATATAAAATTACCACTATAGTTGAAGACGGTGCTGATTTTTAGCAGAGCTTTTGTTGATGTAGTAGTCCAGTCTTGTTTAAAACAAGGTCCGTATTTTTCTGTCACGGCCAGGTTTCAGAGGAAGAGGACGAAGAGGACGAAGATGATGATGATGAAGAGGAGGAGGAGAAAGAGTCTGAAGAGGACTCATCCAGCGCAGAGGACAGTGATGAAGAGGACGACGATGACAATGATGATGTAAGGCTGTGTTTGTTATATAAGATGCCTAATAAGGGTACTCAGATCAATGTGGAACATTTGGGGGTCCTACTGTCTGTTTGATGTATGTCATCCTTCCTCACACAGAATGATGACGATGACGATGAAGAGGCGGACGATAAAGAGAACAAATCCGAAAGCAGCAGTGCTAGCTCTCAGGACTCATCAGGTTCCGGGTCGGACTCTGAGTGAGCCAGGTCGGCTCACTTCTGACCCTAGAGACTTCAGAGCAGCGCCCAAGCTGAGCCATGAGTTGCACAGGCAGGCTCTCTGAACCTGTCCTGCACTCCTCCAACCACAAGGGGGAGCACTCCCTCTGCACCACGTCCACACGGTGTCATCCACCTTTATTGTTCATCTGTTGCGTCCCCCCCTTCCGGTTGTTCAGTCCACCGTGGCAAAATCATTGGGCAAAATTATTTGAACCGATGACCCAGACCAGCTTACACCTCAGCTTTTCAAATTCCCTTTGGCTTGTCAGGTGGCTTGACAGTGCTAAATGGGTCCTTGTGGTTTTCTATAGGAAACTGGCTTCAGTTTTGTGATTGCAGTTGTATTTGGGACGCAGTTATTCACACCCTAATCTGACGTTCCGTACATGTCTCATCCTGAGCCAAAGAATCTGTCTGTCCACATGGTTATGTCAAGAAGTGCAGGGGACCAAATAATTGCACTCTAAGAATGTGCTCTGTTTGTTCATCTCCACCGCCATCTTCTTGTTTCTTTTCTTTGTAGCTGCTCCGTTACCTCCGGTCCATTTCTCGTTTCCAGTGATTGATTGTTTGTTGTTCAAAAACTATTTGGTTCATGATGATGTGGTGTCTTCAGGAAAATTGAAGCCATTTTGAATGTTCCCCCAGTGAAAGGACACAGTTACCGGACTGATTGTGCAGTTTATTTATAAGGCACCTGTCCTTGGTCTGGTTTGTATGGACCACAAATCTGTCCTGTGTAGGGACACCCTCACGTTCAAGAGGAGATCTGGTTATTTTTCTGTAGAAAGCAAAGGTTTTGACCACCGGCAGGCTGAATAGCCGTTCCAATGGCCTCAGAAATGGTAGAAATGGATTAAGCAATGTTAAGTTTTGATATTAATGTAACTATGATCTCAGTGATCAAACTTCTATGAGGCTTTTTTCTTGACTTGGGGTATATATATATATATATATATATATATATATATATGTATATATATGTGTGTGTGTGTATATTTATATATACATACATATATAGTTTTTATTTTTTGGCTAGCTGATGCACATTTGTTCTCTTCCATCCAACCACTGTTTTGTTTTTATCTGATACTGCTTACTTGGTTCTATTCTTTTAATTTTTAAAAAAAAATTTCTTTAAATTTTTTAAAAGTGACTGACATACATTGGAGCCCCTCCCCTCATCTAAATACTGTGCACTTAATCTTGAATCTAAAAGATTTGCCTTGCCCACTGTCACCGCATTTAGGTACAACATACACACACACACACACCAAACTCCATGTCCAAATCCATGTCTGGTCAAGGAAACGAGTCTTGTACGATTCATGAATGTAGATGGATGCTTCACCTTAAAAAAAAAAAAAAAAAACCTTGTCCATACAGTGGAAAGATAGTTTGGTAGTTTTGGAGTGTTTGAGTTGGAATAGCCTCTCAGATTATAGCCAGGTGTTTTCACAAGATGACTTTCTCCTATTCCTAGCCATCATGCTTTTCCCAGAAAAAAAGAGCACATAGCTGTCCAGGGGGAATGAGGGTCATTACTATTTTCAGGGTGATGGAACAAAGTCACCAGGCTTACTTGATCTTACAGAGGATGTTTGGTTTAAATGCTGTTGTAAGGTATTTGTAAATATTGCTTTTTTGTATTTTGAGTAAATATAGTTTAATTTGTCCTTTTATTTAGTGACGCCTGCCCAAAGGCACTGGCTGTGGCCAACGAGTCTGTGTGTTTGTTGCGTTGAGGGGGAGTGGAGGAAACACTTTTGATTTAATGTTTTTAGTTTTTAAAGATCTCCCCATGTTTGTTTATTTGTAGAATTTAATTAAGAGGACAAAATGGCTTTACAGATTTGTACGGCTGATTTGAAACATTTGGATGTTTTGTATAGCAGGAGGTGTTATGTCCCCGCGATTTACCATTTGGGAAAATAAATTTTGTCTTTGACAGTGAGTTTGCATGCATTGCATTATTTACACACACACACACACAATCTTTAAAAGCACGATAATGAATACTACAAAGTGGTTTGAGCAACTCCTGCCTATGCTACAGGACAACACCCATATGGTAAGCAAATTGTATCTTAAGTGGGAAAGTTTATGGCAGAATTTGCGTTTTAGGCTCATTATTTTTATTTTTTGTAAGTTCATCAATATATACGTTGAAGGAGAAATATTAAATAACCGAATGATGGAAGGATAGAGTGAATTGATTCATTTATATATTGGCCTCACACAAAACTGAAAAATGATCCCATGATTATCTTCTTCCTATGATCACCTAGGCCTACGGTAAGACAGTGTGTTTTTGCTTTTAGGTGCAATTTCTAAGTAGGTGACGTTTGCCAGTAGACAAAATATTTCTGGTCACAGATATGTCATCGCTCGACGTACATTGGTCGCGTTCTTCCTTACTGTCTGACACGTTTGTGTTTATGATTGATTAGTGACGCCTTAACTCAGAATAATATGGCGTATCCATTTCGTAGCTGTCATATTTGATCGGGTTTAAGGTCATTCACGCAGAGACTATCCTCACATCACTCTGCGACTGGTATATGGAGAAGTTTAAAATGCTGTCTTGTCATTCGGCTTGAGCCACACCAAGAGGATGCGAGAAAAAATCAGTATGATGTACATAGTCTACACTGACCCACAATTCACGCTGTAAGTAACGTTACACCTGGATTAATAGCCATAGTTAAATTCAAAATGTTAAAATATCATTTTTCATAGAATTAGTTATGTGTCCTGTCCAAACTGGTCACGTAGATAACATCTCGATACATTGTAACATTTCCATAATAGCCTGTGTCTGGTCACGCCACCTCTTGGTGTAGAGCAAACTAACCTAGAAGCTAGCTAGCTGAGTGTTAGCTTGCTGGCTAGTTATAGCTAAATAGCTAAGTTAACCTAGGGAACTTACATATTCTTTAATCTCTATTGTTTGACCAACCACCACAAACCACCACATCCTTGTTCGATACCGCACTGAACCTATGAAGGACTTCCGTTCTCTTTCGCTGAAATAACAAGATCGGAAACAAAAGTTAATTTTGTAACGTTAGCTATCTCTAGCATGATTTTCATTAGCCTTTCGTTCTTCAGTGATAGCTTAACTAGCTCGGTTCGCCATAGTTCTCACTAATAACAAACGTGCCTGTTTACGCCTGTCAGCGTGTCTGTTTACAATGATGTTTGACTTAACTGGATAGTAGTGTTGGTTGCATCAGAGAATGTCTAATGAGTAGACGGGCTTTGGTGGCATTGACATAAGTCAGGTTTGTCATAATTTTAAGGTATTGATCACAAAAGTATGCTGTTCGACTAATTTTAAACGTTTCTTACGAGTCACCACATTCATTTGAGGCAAGTGATAACCATCCATGAAACCGAACTCGCAAGCTAAAGTTATGAACGAACATTAATGTACTAACTCGACAATCTGGCTTGAATTTGCAGTGTTTTATGTGTTGGTTAACTGAACTTAAATGTAGTACTTTTATGTTTAATGTCAGCTAAAATGATGGTTATCATTCAACTTCTAGTTTGTTTACACAGTAACACGTCACATTTCTAACACATTTCTGACAGTGCATGGGACTGCTTGAAATAACAGATTGTGTTAATTAGAGACATGACGTCATGTTAATTTTTCTACCCTCAGTGACCTGTAGCCATGCCACCTGTCATGTAGATCTGACAACTGTCTACCTCCATCTAGTTTTTCAAATGAAAATGGAGGATATGTCTCTGTCAGGCCTAGACAATACCAAGCTGGAGGTATGAAATCTTGAATACACATTAAAGCATGTTGTCTGGGTAAATCTTATGAAACTGACCTTAAGTTGTTCATTTGTTTCTGGTTCTCTGACAGGCCTTGGCTCAGGACATATACTCAGACCTTGTTGAGGATGCCTGCTTGGGGCTATGCTTTGATGTGCACCGGTCCGTGAAACAAGGGTATTTCTTTCTGGATGACACTGATCAAGAAAGCATGAAGGAGTTTGGTGAGTGTTACAAGGACGGTTGTCTCAAGCATGTGAAATTGTCAAAAACTTAAAATCTTCTTGGCCAAAATATTTTTCTGAAGATTTGTCCCTCGGTCTAGAAATTGTGGACCAGCCAGGGGTGGACATCTTTGGCCAGGTGTTCAACCAGTGGAAGAACAAGGAGTGCGTCTGTCCTAACTGCAACCGAAGCATTGCTGCATCACGATTTGCTCCACATCTTGAGAAGTGCATGGGAATGGGGAGGAATAGCAGTCGCATTGCTAACCGCAGGTACATAAAAATAGAGTGTATGTGTGTGTGTTTAATTCCATTTTTGCTTTCGTCAAAACAGTGTTCAGCTGATGGTCACAGCTGATGGAAATGCTTCTGTGACGAACTGAACCACTCTACAGAGCTCTGTCATCATCCTCTCTGGATTGGTGAAACTATAAAGTGCATCCGACCTTGCTTGAACGATCAATGTGTCAGAACAATTTGCTTGCCTGAATTGAATGAGACACTTGAAGCTGCTGTTAAAGCGAAGGATGATTAAGCGTGCGTGCGTGCACATGCACGTGAATGTGAATGCACACCCTCTGTATGTGTAGTGATGTCTTCAAGTCAGGCTTATGCAAAATTCCGAATTTTAGAATGGATCTCCATTCAATTCACAAATTGGAATTTGAATTGAATTGGCTCCGCCCCACAGGAAGTTGAATTGGAATTGGAATGACAGGAAGTGGAATTAAATTCATGGCAATTCAAAGCAATTCCACAGTCACACAACAGGAAGAATGTGTCGCATGCATTCAGTTTTAGGAAAGTTACTTTGCACTGTAAAATCGAATAGCTATTCTTAGTTAGTATAACTCAGTTTTTGTCTTTTGTTGATTATGTTGATTTTGCTTTTTGAGATTACTTGGCTAAAAGGAGTAATTTAATGTTGAGGTGGAAAAGTGAACATGATCATTTAATCAAGTAAACTATACTTGAATTGCTTAAGTTTTGCTACACTGTGAAGTTAGTTAGTTAGTTAGTTAGTTAGTTAGTTAACCTTACTTAACCTGTTAGTTAACCTTAGTTTAAAAAAAACATGCAAACCGATTGCCTTGAAATTACAGGCTAATCTGGAATATGAATTCCAAGTTGTGCAAACAAATGCTTACTTTGTGTAGTACACTTACACTAATGAGAATTCCTATTTAACCTAACTTGGTCATTACAAGTAAAGTATATTGTGTGTTTATTAAACACAAGGTGTGCTAACTGATGTAACATATCCCACAATGCATTTCCAGAATGCCACTGCCCTGCATGGCCCACATATTTGTAAAGATATCACATATTAATCCTTACTGAAATTCAATCTTAAATAAGTGACAGTGACACTAACGGCTATATATACTGTTGGTGTGTAATTTATGTGGATGCATCGCACCATCAAGTAGATGACTATCCAAAACACTCTAATGCTGTGGGTAGAACATCAGCAACAAGTTACATTTGTATATTGTTTTACTACACTCTGAAAGTACTGCACAGTGAAGGGAAATCTCATTATGTATCACCAATATGTGGCACACACTTGGGTTTGTCTAGTGGTTCAGGGACCCCCCTCATCTTTCCACAGTGACTCAGGACTTTGTTTTACCACTGCATTCAAAGGCCTGATTTCTGCAGTTCAGTGTATCCATGATGTTGTGAAGGCATTGGGGTTGATATTAATATGCTGACCAGAGAGGAGAGTGCCATTTCATGGACAGCCACTAACACCACCATTTCTAGCAGCAATTAAGTTTGCAAGGTGATCACCCATAAAAATCCTAATCAAGCTCACATTTAGCCTCAGTAGCTTAGCAGAGACAGGATACCTGTATGTATGGTTTACAGCTACAGATCACTGTCTGTCTATAACTGTCAGCACTAGTTCTACTCACAGGATTAGTCTGTTTTGGATAGTCATTGATGGGGTGATGTATCAATATAAATTACAAAACAACATATATAGCTTTTAGTGTCACTGTCACTTTGTTATTGTAACTTAAGATTGAATTTTAGTAAAGATTAATATGTGATCCCTTTAACAATATATAGGCCAGGTATGTGGCATTCTGGAAATGCATTTTTGTCATAATCAGTTAGCTGAACTGTGACATTAGTTAGCACAACTTCAATACACCTATTGTGTTTAATAAACATACAGTATACTTTACTTGTAATTGTAATGACCAAGTTAGTAGAAATAGCAATTCTGTGTAAGTGCACTACACTAAGTGACGTTTGTTTGCACAACTTGACATTACAGACAAATCTGGAATGGGAATTGCAAGGACAATCAGTTTGCATGCTTTTAAAAACTAACAGGTTAAGTAAGGTTATAAACTAATTTTACAGTGTAGCACAAACTTCAGCAATTCAAGTATAGTTTACTTATTTGTTTACTTTTCTACCTCAAAATGAAGTAACACTCATTTTACGCAAGTAATCTCAACAAAAGACAAAACCTGAATTCTACTTACTAGAACATTTTAAGTAAGTAAAACTATTGTTTTACAGTGTGGAAATGTAATTTTATGTTACACATTGTGTTTTTTTATGCAATCATTTGACATATACTGTGAAGCTTCATTGTTAAACACTACCCTTAAATTGTGTATATGAATTTCTTCGAATTTCATTGAATTTCAATTCTACTTCCTTTAAATTCTACTTCCTTCAAATTCGAATTGTAATTCTACATCCTGTTTTTGACCTTAATTCAAATTCAATTCAAATTCAAGAATTGAATTGGAATTTAGGAGTCATTCTCAATTCAATTCTGAATTGTGCACAAGCCTGCTTCAAGTGCACTCTCCAGAAATGCACATTTTCAGTCATCTATCATATATGTGCTACAGGAATGCCTTGTGTTTTAACCTTTCAGGATAGCCAGTAGCAACAATTTAAATAAGTCAGAGAGTGACCAAGAAGATAATGATGACATCAATGACAATGACTGGTCTTATGGCTCAGAGAAAAAAGGTATCAGAGTATTCCACTTTATGCACACACACACACACACACACACACACACACTCACACACAGCTCAATATCTCTCTCTTGCACATTCTTCCTCATAATAATTACTCCTAATATTCCAATCGTCTATCCTTCCACAGCTAAGAAGAGAAGATCAGAAAAGGTATGTTTTATGGAAATCTTAATTTTGGAATGTGTGTCTTGTCAACACACTAACAACATTTATACATTTCTACTTCGGTGGTAATGCACTTCAACTCAGTGACATTCTGTGTACAAGTCACATTGGTTGGACATTTTTAAGCATTTTCTTCTGTCTCCAGAATCCCAATTCACCCAGAAGATCAAAATCCTTAAAGCATAAAAATGGTGAGTCCTTTGACTGATGGTTGCATTATTGCTTAGATATGGATCGATAATCTGATTTTACTTTCAAACCAACAAGAGTTCTATAACTCTCTGATAGTGACTGGATAGTCAATGTAGGTCAGTATAGAGACTTGTGTGTGTGAGTTCCTTATATTTAGGCTGGTGTAATCCATTCATTCCATTCTAAGTGGCACTGTGTCTGTGTCAGTAGATGTAGTGGATGGTGGGTGCATGTTTGGGATAATGTTGTGGTCCTATTTTGGTGTGTGTGTGTGTGTGTGTCTCTAAGCGCATGCACAGTGTGTATTATGGAAGTCTGACTCTCGTTTTCCGCAGTGCTTGGCCCAAAGCGACATGTTGTGGATCAGGAGCCCCCATGCTTGCTGTTAGGGGATAATGATGCGTTTCCTCTGTGAAAGGAAGCAGGGCATACTCTTTGTTCCCAACGTGCACCATGAGCAAAGAATTATGGGAAATTGGTTGGTGGCAGTGATCATTAAAATACAAAATTCTGAATGCCTTTGGGGGTGGGAAAGAACTAAAGAAACTATAAGGCACCTTGAGAAGAATGCCAATTACTGCCTTCAAACGTTTCTCATTTCTCTTCCTAGAGCCTTGCCAAAGCTTTGTCTCAAAAGAGAACTAGTGGTCAGTAGTATTTAAGATGATGGCCCACTCCCTGGTTGTTAGCAGAGCACCAGTGGATCGTGGGAGTAACAGGGTGCATTGTCACTTTTATTTAGCTCACAGAGCAAGACACAACTCGGTAAAGACCAGGCAAAAGCACTCTGTGACCTGCTGCCCTGAATGTCAGCCTTTCTTTATGATGGCTCTTTTAATGCTGTTTCGTGGATCATGGACATTACAACAAAACAAAAAAAATCAAACAACAACAGTGTTTACATTACTGCACTTTGATAGTCACACGTGTTGCTGGTTTGGATGGTGGGAAGGACTGGGTATGAGATCATGTTTGTGACATTGGCAAAGACTTGCTTACAGACTTCCCCGATCTCTGCACTGAGCTGTTGCTTTGCAGAGGCCAACCCACTGTCAGTGTGTGCTTTTGGTTTATTTAGTATTTTGTTGTCCGATGTTTTATTTCTGTTATTCTTGTGTACTGACCATTTCATCATGCATAAACTTCAGTGATATGACAACTTCATCATGCATAAACATCCGTGATAAGACAACAATGCTGCCGTGCTCTGTAAAATAATAAAATAAATAGAACACCAATTTCCCCTCCAGCCTCACAAAATAAATGATCTGATCAACAAGCCACACTTGTGTGACTGTTCCCTTATTTGCCCTTTGATCCCTGTCATATTTGCCATCCCATTACTTGGTGTCCACTAAATAATAAACAGCTTTATGATGGGGCAGATGATGTGTAGTCATCGTATCAAATTAGTCAGATAGAAATACTTTGAAGGATGGAAGTGTAGTGAGGCAGAAAGAGCAGCACAGACAGCACTGCACTGACTGGTTTCTGTAGTCTCATGGTGCCTATAGACCCTTTCAACAATAAAAACAAAAACAATGCTTGAACGTTCTATTTGGGTCCCAATCTACTTCCTCTGCATTAAGATAACATATGGAATGTTAAAACGGAAGTCTTGTGGGGCCAACTATGATGCTGATAATGGAACTCTCTTGAAAGGGTCTATTACCACTGCATTACCAATGTTTTCAGGGAGGTTTGTCAGCAAGATTACACAAAAATCACTGACTCGATTTTGATGACAGGGTGGAGGGTGTGGCATGGAGCCAAGGAAGAACCGAATCTCGGCAGAACCATAAGTTATGTCATGAGCATTGTGAGATTCCCTTCGGTTTCTTTTTGGTCTCCTGCAGTCGAGTGCCGCTGTGGTGCACATTCATTTCTTTCGTCTTCCACATCTGACAAGTCAAAAGAAGTAGGCAATGGAAAGTCAGGCCATCCAGCCTGCAGTCCCAGTGGGCCTGAGCATCTCCACTGATGGCCTGGCTCTGCAATAGTAATGCCCACTCTTGTCTGTTTACAGGGGAGTTCAGCAGTAGTGTCAGCACAGACATCTACAAGGTAAAAAAAATCATTTGGAAATCCAGATTTTTATCTCTTGACTAGGCAGACAAGATTAGTGTTTGTTTCAAAATAGCCATCTACAGATAAATTAGCAAGGTGTTGTATTAAAATATTGAATACATGAATACATTTGGTGGTGAGTCTTTAATGTTTCATGACTTGCTTGGTAACACTCAAGTGCTTGCATGTTCTTGGCTGCCTTGCAGTATAACTATAACACAGGCATCAGTTATGAAACTCTGGGTCCGGAGGAACTGAGATCTTTGCTGACTACGGTATCCTTGCCTCTCTTATCCTCCATTACCATTTTTTCCCCTCATACTTATTCAAGCTTATCATATTTGTACAATTCTTTTGATGAAAGCTTGAGAGCGATGAGAGTTTTGTTTGATTCATCCATTTCTAATGATTGTAATTCTGTCTCCATAGCAATGTGGGGTTGTATCAGAGCACACCAAGAAAATGTGCACCAGGTAAGGCTGATGCCACCATAGCAATCCATGTGGGCGAGTTTCCCCCCTCTTATCTCCAAAAACGAAATGTCCTTGTAATGGTACCCAGTACTCTTATGTGTACACTTGAATTTTAAATATGTCTAGCAGTTTTTTTTCTCTGACTGAGTGAGACACATGTAATATATGTAAGGGCTTAAACTCTCTGTTGAATTTTAACTGTCTAGTCTAGTCTACCATAGTCTATCACCACACTCTCTTTTCTGAAAAAGAACCATCATCGTCCACTCAGTTACTAACTCTTCTCTACATTTTTACCATGAACATTTGTCTTGGTAAGAGCTCGGGTAGCATTTGTCTTGGTAAGAGCTCAGGTAGCATTTCTGGGACACCTGATATTATTATTATTTATTACATTATTATTACATTACATTTAGCAGACACTTCTTGACAAAAGTGACTTACATATGTCAGCTATATTACAAGGGATCACATTGTCCCCGGAGCAACTTAGGGTTAAGTGCCTTGCTCAAGGGCACAACGGTGGAAGCCGGGAATTGAACCGACAACTTTCAGGCTACTGCTCGCTAGCCCAGCTCCTTAACCACTATACTACCACTGCCCCACATTGATATGGCAAATTTAGTCAATAAACATCATAGAACATTCCACTGTTTTTGAAACTTTGTGTAGAATAGTCTTGCTTAGGGCATCCATACTTCCTATTGGCATTAAAGGGACCATAGGCCCTGTTTTCTCCACGTGTTGTTGGCCATACACTGCGTACACACTGCGTACACACTGCACTTATCAAGCTAATGGTAGCGTGATTTAAATGCAATTGGCTGAACTTCTTGATCACTGTTAGATCAAAGCTTTTTCATGTTAACCAGTAACATACAAGATTAGTATCATACTAACTCTGTTCATATTAAAATGATGGTGTGTAGTATTGCGTTATGAACTCTTGAAAAAGCACAGGATGTTTTCAACATAGGGTTCATGCCATGCTGTTGTCCATAATATTGGTGTGAAGGCATGGCCTTTTTCATCAATGGGTGGAAAGGGCCATGCCATTTTGGGACTTACTTTTGGTACACAAGTGGCAACTCTATTCATCTAAATTGCAATTCAAATCAGTGCCATTGTCAAGTCACTGAAGTTTTGAAACTGTTAACATTCTGTTTTGTCCACAAATTTCACTACTAAAAAAGACTGGATTTTGCCATTAACTGAACATTCCCAAAGACAGTTGGCTAAAACTGAGTGTTCTGATTGGACTGACAACACAAGCATTGGGCATATGGAGGTGGTAACCTGGCAACACTTGCCACATATGGGCAGAGACTCTCGAGGACACTGCCAGCGCCCACCCATCTCACCTCTAACCTCTGACCTCTGACTGCCCGCTCACCCCTCTGCCCTGCTCTCACGTGTGATTGGACGCTGGCAGTGCCCCATTCTCTTGCTGCCATTGGAGTGTCTCTGCTGTGGCCAGCCCGAGCTGTGCGTAATGCCACGTTGTGTCCTGCCAGGTCCCACCGGTGTCCCCAGCACACGGACGAACAGAGGAGGGCCGTCAGGGTGTTCCTCCTTGGGCCGTCCGCGTGAGTTTCTGCCCCCTACCCCACCCCGCCCCACCTCAACCCATCCTTACCTAAACCTGTAACTTAACCCCCCCCCCCCCCCCCCTTGTGACCGTGCACCCATTGCTTTGTGTCACAGTGTTGCTGTGAAAATCATCATCATCAGCACAGAGTACCTACAGAGTACAGCTCATCTTTGCTTTCTCAGGTCCTATTGAAAGTGTGGCACCTTACGTCAGACCACTAAAAGAAAAGCATCTCGCTGTGTTTGCTGGTCTGGCAGTAGTTGTTGATAAAGCTTTAAACTGTCTACAGTTGTCTACAGACACTTATTCCAATATGACGATGCTTAAGGACTTGATAGCTATGTAGTGGGGTGAATGAATGAGGCAAAGTTCACTCCTGCATTTTATACTCCTTTTTTAAATGACATAATTGTAAATGTAGATGACAGAACACCTGATTATAACAGCTGACATGCTTTTGGAACGAATTGGTTATCCTTTACAGTTTACTCTTGTGTTGACTTAGTGCTGTTTAGGGTCCTAATAAGAAAGGATAGAAAGAATGGTGACCGAGTAGTCTCCACCATTTTCAAAAGGCTGAACATATCAACCGTTTCCCATTTTGCTTTTACTAGCTTATCGACTAACAGTCCAGAAAAAAAACAATCCTGCTTAGCCCAAATGATCACATTTAGATATCAAAAGGATGTTTTTTTTTATGTGAGGTATATCTGTCCAGGTAATGTACCTTTTACTCTTACTGACCATCCCAAGTATGACTCAGTTATTGAAGTCGTTAAAGTCGGTGGATGGTGGAGTAGCTTGTGTGGTTGTGTCCGGCAGGTCCACGCTCCCTGAGCCAGAACTGGTGATGGAGAGCGACGGCTACGATGTCTCTGATGGACAGATGCTCATGAGTCGCCTTCACTGGGACGGCTCCTCGGACATCTCCCCCTCAGACTCCGCCTCATCCAAAGCTAGTGAGTTCAGTTTTAGTGGCTACTGTCAGGAACTCTCTCTTTTAAACTTCTTATAAAAGTCTTATTTGTAGTGCTTTACTTTACATATCAGAACATAGTATCCTCCTTATAGAGACTGGTTTAGCTCCTACTCCAAAGTACGTCATGAAAGATTTCATAGTCCAAAATCTGTTCATTTTTGCATTGAATATACAGTACATGTTACAGCACTTATTTTCACCCCTCTGTGATTTCCCTTTCTCTTGGTCTGTCTCGCCCAGGTACTACAAACTCAGACCCAAAAAGGACAAAGAAGAAGAAGAAGCCGAGCTCTCTGTCCCTGACCGCTGTGGGGGTGGACAGAGGGGAGAGGGAGGACCGAGGAGGGAGTGGGAGCGGAGGAGTAGGATGCAGTAGCAGTTCCCAGAGTGCACTTGGCCTCCCCGGCCGAAAGAAGAAGCCCAAACTTCCTGCACCTTTGGCCCCTAGTATCTACGACGACCTGAACTGAGACAGATACCCTATATTGCACTCCTGATCCTCACAGCCTGTTTTGCTCGTCTCTTTGTTTCCCACATTGACACAAAGATGCCTTTGTAATTGAAATTGGATGCACGTTATCAGTAGCTCAGCTTAGGGATCAGTGGTTTGGCAATCCTGAAGTAGAGATTCATCCAGTCCAACCCACAGATCAGTTGATGGGCTGTCTTGTAGGTATACCGAATAGACTCTGCGACAGATTCTGCTTCAGACTAGTTGATCATGTGCATTTGATTTTACTCATTTTAACTTTTTCATTTGTGTGTGTGTGTGTGTGTGAGGTGCGGATTGTATGTTCGTAAGTTTTGGTCCTTTGGTTCTGGTGTGTGTTGCTTTTTGGTATGTGGTGTAATTGCTGGGCATATTCAACGCAGTGTGTGTGATGGCCCCCAGTCAACTGGTGGTGTAAAGTCCTATGCTCTGTGCCGCGTGTGTTTGTTTGTTAACATTACTACATGGATCATGAGAAGAACTAAGCTGTGCAATCACTATGACTATGCTGTGTTCAAATTACTGGCCATCCTTACTTGTTTCACTGATAAATCATGTCCCTGTTGTCAGTCAGTCCCTCTTCATGCATTTTACTCTGCTGGTTTGCATAGTCCTGTCTCATAGTCTGCCACCTCGTGCTTTCTGCTGCATTGTGCCACACTGACTCCTCTGAGTTGCTGGAGACAAAGAGCTGCTTAGTGTCATTGGCTTCAGGAACTCTGCATCTGTATTTATTGTTGCACGGGATTTTCAAGCAATGCATTGTTTTTTTGTTTTGTTTGTTTGTGCATCCTATTATATTGTTATCTCTAAATTAATATCTAAATTTTGTATATGTTGTCCATGTTTGTATGTTGTCCAACATATGCACTTGACATGTATACAATTCAAACTTCATTTTAATGTCCTATTTGGTGAAAGTGATGGAAATTGTGGTTACTCGACTGTAATCCCAAGAATATTATATATTTTAAGGTTTTTGGAGACATGTCTGAAAAGGTTGGGCTGTTTGAGTGTCTCTCCCCTCTGTGTATGCCATTGTGTGTATGAGTGATGCATTCTGCACCAGTGCTACTGCACCTGTAACACTGCTGGCAATGAAACATGTAAATATTGAAGGAAAAATCTAAACAAAAACAGAATTATTTTTTCATAACACATGCATGTGTGCTGTGTTTGCCCATGCATATTGTTGTGTATATATTTATGAAAATATTCAGTAGCTTGCCATTTTTCCCTTTTATCTTTTTAAGGTGGGCCATTCTGGTCAAGAATAAACAAAAAAGTGACTCAGGAACTGATGTTTTTTCCCCGTTCGTCTACTAGTTGTAGTTGTCTTACTCAACCAGTATGTAAAACCAGAGACTTTCTAATGTGGAGACACAGCACTCAAAAAATACTCCATAGAAATGCATGGGGCTAGTTTGTCACGCCAATATGGCCGTTGTCTACACATATCCCACCCCTTCCTCGGCAAAACGTCGACATTATACATTGAGCCAATCATGTGGTGTGATGTGAATACATTGAGCCAATCATATGGTGTGTTGTGAAGACATCGTGCCAATCATGTGTTGTGATCTCGCCGCTGGAGCAAGATTGGTGTCGTGAAGCCTTGCGCACGCGCAGTTCGACCCAAAGACTGTGCCCGATGAGTGCCCATAAAACGTTGGTATATGGCCGCCGAGTGGAGGGATTTGCCTAAAAGGACTTTGGTAAAACTAGGTGATTGTCTTACCTGCTATAGTATTTTAATGCTGGAGAACAGTTGGCCTGCCACTAGGTTTGTTGCCATTGGCATGTTCCAGCTTAACGACTGTGACGACTGGTCATCTGTAGGTAAGGTGAATAATAATTGCATTGTTTGTTTGAGTAATGCCCAGGATAAATGTTGTTTGTGAAAGTGAACAAAAATCACCAGATTCAGTTGAAACTCATTTAATCAGTCTTTCAGTACGGAAGCCAGTGAGGAAAACTGATTGCAATATTTGACCCTTTGAATGACTTCTTGACAATGACATCCACTTACACTGGACCAATAATGACAAATGGAATGGAAAAGCTATTCAACTTCTCAGATATTGCCTTTGCTGGATGGATGGAAATAATTTGTCTTACAAATGAGATGCTTGTGACAAAACGTAACTTTGCGAGATATATATTACAACATCTCTGCAGGGTCAACATTTGTTTTTATCACATAAATGTCTTTACATATCTTATATACAATAGGTTTATACATACATTAAAGCCCAACGAGCCTGTGTCTTTGTAATTAATGGCTATATTAGTAAATAGAACTGCAACCATTATAGCAAAACAAAAAAGGTAGCAACAACTTATTCTGTCAAAGAAAACATTGCTTAATGATTATTTACAGTACCTTCTGATAAACTACAACCCTTTCCCCACTGTTAATAAGACACCTGCCATTAAAATATTTGTGCAAAATGATCTGCACCCACTGCATGTGATGTGGCATAAAGACATGGAGATGATAGTGGTACAGGGGGTTGGAAGGGAGGTGGTAAAACAGCACACAATTCAAAAGTCCTGGCACGATACCTGGCATGGGATCAGGGACACTCTAAGGCACAGTAGAAATGTGCACTGACGCCATTTACAAGTTATTCCTGTTCCATGGAAAGAGCCTATTCTTCCCAAACATAATCTTTTTTAATCAGAGTAACGCAGTTAATACACACGGATGTAATGTTTGTGTGTAGGGATATCATTGCACAAATTAGGGCTTGGTTTAAATTATTCATAAAAAGTGTCTGCTTTTGGGCTCATATTCAAACACGTATGACTACAAAGCCATGTGTTGGAAAAGAACCATACAAGAAACATCTGGGGAAAGACTATTCCTAATCTTACAACTCAATCAGTTTTTCCTGACATCTTAAAAATCACAACACTCTTTTACCCTTTTCAAGCACACGCACTGTCTTTGTCACTGATGAAAGTAAGTCACTGACTCTATAGTCGAGTGGTCTACTTATAACACAGTACAGCATGTTGCACTATACTCGGAAGTGATAGCCCATCTAAAGAACTACTTGTATAGTTTAGCTATAGGTTGGCAGTTGCAGTGAGGTGACTTAATTTGCGATTGTGTGTTTCTGGTGTGTGTTGTTTTTTGTAATGCAGTGTAATTGCTGGGCATATCTCTATCAGTGCAGAGTGTGATAGCCCCGTCTACTAGTGGTGTAAAATCATCCGCACTATGTTGTGTGTGTTTGTTTGTGTGTGTTAACATTTCTACATTAATCATGAGAAGAACTAAGCTGTGCTTAATGTCACGTGTCTTGTTTACAAACAACAGTGGATGACCTCAAAGGAAAAGACTGCAAGTAGCAAAAGACCAAAACAAAAAGAAAGGACAAAATTTGGGAAATGCTGCAGCACAACGCAGACAATGATTGAGCATGTGAGGGTCTGAGATGAGATTTAAAAACACAAAGCAGGCCTTGTTAGGCTGCTTTCCTCCAGTATAATCAGATTTGATTTACAGTCGAAAATGCGTATGCGCATGGTTTTGAAAGCATACTGTACCGGTTTATAGAAAAGGGCTTACGTAACAAACCTTGGGCTGTGCCCAAAGCCCACCACTCTTTTAGCATTCTCCACCTTCTCATCATTTGTCCATCAAACTAAAACCCCCTTCTCAAACCCATGTTCCCCGTCACCGGCTGTGCATCCCGAAAATGAAGAAGCTGAAGAACACCGTGACGCCCACCAGGGAGATGGTGGCAGGTGCGGTGAAGAGCTGCCGGTAGTGGATGCGGAAGTACCACACCACGGCCAGCATCACCACAAACACAGGCACCACCAGGCTGCTGGAGCTCAGGGTCAGGCCGGCCGAGCGGAGACCGGCGCTCAGCCCCGAGTCTCCCCTGGCCCGGGCGCCCTCCTCTGGGCCGCCGGGGGCCTCGGGCTGGGCCGGCGCCTGGGACACGTGGCAGTGGAGCACGCTATTGTGCGTGATGTTGAGGGAGGCGAGTGTGCGGCGTGGGTCCTGCAGAAGTTGGCCCTGCCAGATGAGCTTGATCTGACGCTCACGGCCAGAGAAGTGCTTACTGCAGGGAGAGAGCAGAAAGAGACATGATGATGTGGTCAGATCAAGCTCATCTGGCAGGACAGACATGAATTTTAGTGGCACTCATTCCTTTACACTGCTTAGTTTAACCAAAGGAAAATGCCAAAGGCTGCAAAAGACTGCTCTTACTTCCTTTATTAATGCCTTATGAATAGTGCTACTGGTTAATTACTGTTTCTTATAGATTCATGTGATACCCTCTGAACATATCTAGTGGCCACTCACTCTCACCTCTTTAGCAGGCCAACTGTGTCATGAGGCCTGAGCACAGCCACCTCTTCGGTATCATTCAGATACTTCAAGCGCACTGTGATGTTTTCCGATTCGTCATCGACTTCTTCCTCCTCCTCCTCGTCATAATCATTGTCGTCCTCTTCATACTCCTCCTCATCCTCTCCTCCTTCCGGGTGTTGCCTGCTTCCCTTGTTCTCCCTTTGGATTTTGCGTTTCTTCCTTCTCACCCTCTGGATGTCCAGGAGCTCGTCCTCCTCTCCCTCCTCGGCTCTGCTCTCCTCCTCTTCGGGCTTCTCCTCTGGGTTGGAATTGGCGTCTGGCTGGTCTTCCACGTCCGTGCTTGAGGGCCCCCCAACATAGCCGTCGTGGCCTCCTAGGCCTATGAGGGAGGCATGGGCACCCACTGTGAGAATGGTGCCCAGAATGTGGTCTCCACGGTCAGCCACATGGGTGGACAGCCAGGCTAGGATGATGGTGACCACCAGGAGAACCACTCCGCCCAGAGCGGTTGCCTCCTCCCCAACTCCGTCCAGCACAGTCAGCGCACACACCGCCATACTTTCCCCTCAGTACTCTCCTAGAAAAACAAAGAGCAAAGGATGTGGACTTAAAAGGGGACAAAAGGCAGCAAGGGTTTTATAGTCTATTAGAACTTTTGATATATGGTCAGGTGACCATACCATGCGTCACGCCTTTTAACAAAATTCTTAAGTTACTTTATCAACCGTCTCTGCCTTTAGTGTTTTTGCCATAGAGTTTAACTTGTGGTAAAGGCAAGAGCACTGACCTGATGACCCAAGATAAACATGCAACTCGGACAAGCCATTAATCCCACACACAAAGTCGATGGTTTAGGTAGCGCTTACTTACATGCTAACATTAGAAAACGGAATCCTCAAGCACGACACGTAAACAATCTATATTTAAGACAGCTAATGCCAGCTATCTAGCTTCTATGTTAAATAAAAGAAGTCACCACCACAACCAGAGAATGCATCTTATTGCAAAACCATGAACAGGCATGTCCGTGTAAAATGCACCGTCAAGCTTCAAATGCTCGTCAACCTTCTCACAAGCATCAAGCGGAAAGGGAAACGTATATTGTGAAACAAGACAGCAAGTTTGCTGAGCGACTAGCTATATATTAGCCAACTTGCTAATAATCCGAGGCTAACAAGCTAACTCAGCTGACAACGACGACCTTTGTTTTCCTAGACACCTTTGTTTTTCTTGACAAGTAAAAAACAAACAAACATATTTACCACGTAAAATATATTAAGAAAAAACGACTCACCGAAATGTTGCTCAGTTCATGGTTGATAGCTCATAAGTTAGCTTGTGGACTTTCTGTCAAGCTACTTTGTCCACAAAACAGATGATACTGACGGATGACGTCACGAGCGCTACAGTGATGGCTGCGCACGCACATTTTAGGTGCAGCACAACCCACATGTTTACAACTTCAAAGGCATAGATGTAGTTGTTTGATATTGTAATAACAACCCAATATGCATATAACATATAATAGCTCATAAATATTAGGGCTAAGGCACACCAAAGGTCAAAACAAAATGCCAAGGCATACCTACTTATATTATGGTTACTGATATGGTTACTGATGCAAAATGTTACACAGATTAAGCATTGGAGTGAACTCCAATGAGTTGAACTGAGCACAAAAGAAAGGCAAGTTATGACATTATTCACAAATTGGGAAAGGAGATTTTATTCAGTTGTTCAACAAGGGAAAGGGTGCTGCCAAAGTTTTGAGAGTCCTCATCTTCAGATTTGTCACTAGTTGTTGCAGGTGAAACAATTGTGACTGTAGGTAGACTATTGTGGCAAACAGAATCGTTGTTTGCCTACTAAAAACAGGTTTAAAAAGTTGTAAATCTATAAAACTGTTCTAAATTAAGAAGCTGTGTCATTGATGCATTCAAACATTCTACTCTAGCCTATTTCATGAGCCTGTAAACACATGCATTGGATTCTTCGAAATTCTACAGCACACCTGACTTGAAGGAACAACAGTGTAGAATGGAAAGACTGATATTTTACAATCGTACATCTTTAAATATAGGTTTTTAAAAACTTTTCTAAGGTGTTTATAATCTACTTAACAAAATTAATTTATGTTCACACTTTAAAGTAGGAGATACATCACCACGTTCACATGTTCATTCTCTTATTTTTAGTGAGAATCTGTTTTACTAAACCTATCTAATCTCTCCTTCCAAGCATAGTAATAGGTAGTCTTTCATACAGCTGGGGATGTTGAGGTCGTTTATAGCAGAGTGACACTTTTCTCCCAAATAAGACCGGACAGAACAGCGACATAGGTGCTGTAAGGACCGAGGCTGTCCTGTCATTCTCTGCACAGATTCAAACAAGGCTTGATTCGCCTGGGAGAGAGAGAGATAGATAGATAGATAGATAGAGAGAGAGAGAGAGAGAGAGAGATTTAGAAACTTAAGATGGGGAACTACAAGCCGTTCAACAGACAAATTCCTTTCTCTCGATTCCATACAATATTTTTTCCCACTGACCATCTTGAGATCCTGTGGAACCTCGTCTATCCAGTCCTCACAAGGTGGGACAACATGGTATGAGTTGATCATCACCTCCAAAGTGGCCGGGGACAGGAGACAGAGCTTCAGCATCTTTGGGGAAAACAGTCATTATTAGGTTGCACTATTGTAGTGGATAGTAAATGTGAACACAATGACATGAAATACATGAAATAACTCGAAGCACAGTGTTTCTTGACTGTTAATACAGCAGAATTTTGCTACGTCCTTTTCTCACCCTTGGTGATGGTGGCTGAGCTCCATGGTTAAAAAGGCTGCGAGCAATATCCTCAGGATGCTGGTCAGGGTAATCCTCTACCACCTATGCCAGAGAGAACAAGTATGATTTCCTAGCATCGCAATATCAACACCTGGACCTGTCTTTATCTGGAAATGAGATGTTATTTACTGCATATATATATATATATTTTAAATAAGTGTAGACTCAGCATATATACAATATATATACACATAAATATAGCACTACCTGCCAATATCCCACTCCCACCTGCAGCAGGCAGTCCATTGGCGTATAACCAAAGCAGTTGGCGGCGTCTGCGCGAGCCCCGTGCTGGAGCAGATGGTGGGCGATGCGTGGGCTGCAGTTGCCGCAGGCATTGTGTAGCGGCGTGTGCTGCTTCTTGCCGGCCTTTCTCGGGTCGGCACCTACCTCCAGCAGCCTCTTGACCACGCGCAGGTACCGGCCGACCTCCGATGCCCTCTCTGCCCCGCAGCAGGCGGCGTTGAGCGGGGTCTCGCCCTCCAGATTCTGGGCGGCCACGTCGGCATCATGGGTGATCAGCAGCTCCACGTGCTCGTCCAGGCCCCGCCGCGCCGCCATGTGCAGTGGGGTGAGGCGGCTCTGGCGGTGGGAGATGTTCACATCGGCGCCGCTTTTCACCAACAACTCCGCACACCTGGATGAGAACAATAGAGGGGTGTCCAAAATGCATATACATGCGGTTGTGCTCTAAGGATGCATTACTCACAACTATCAGTTTAAAAACCTGGATGGGGTGGTGGATAATCTAGAAAGGCTTCATAGAATAAAAAAAAAAATTACATTGGACCAACAACTAAAGACTTGAAACCAACAATACAAGCATTCAAGCATCATAGCATTCAAAGGATACGGAATATCTCGACTGAGTTAGTATCAGATGTGTTTGACCTAACACCATAAAGAACACACATCACTATCAGTCTTCCTGTCTCTTTCTCTCTCTCTCTGTCTGTCTGTCTCCACAACTCACTGATAGGTATCTGCAGTGTTGCACAGGTGAAGAGGAGCGTTGCCGTCCTCTGCCAGAACATCAGGGTCTGCTCCATGGTTGAGAAGCAAACGGACACAATTGGCATGACCACCCAAGCAGGCGTCGTGGAGGGCCGTTCGACCTCCAGGGTCCTCGTTCACCTCGGCCCCGCGAAACAGCAACTCCTCCACACAGCCAGAGTGCCCCCTGCTGGCTGCCAGCCGCAGTGCAGATGTCTGTTTGGTCTTGGTGGAGAGGGTCCACATACCTATCAAAAAATACACACGACTACAGTTTGACCAATTTTGCCTTTAACAACCTCCAGCTGCTATGTAACAAAATAGACAGCATTTGAGTATCCTAACACTGATCAAACTCAACAAGTGTATGAAATAGCCTCAACATCAAAACACTGCAGATCAACCCCACAAGTAATATTCAATGTAGGCCTGTACTGGTGAGTTACCTGGTACAACTATGGATTAAAATAACATCTTAACTCAATTGTATTGTGTTACATGTGAAAACATGTCTGCATGTAGGCCTATGCATTCAACTGCAAAGACACCAATTTAATTTTAGCATCCAAATCCAGCTGTCATCATTTAATTTTAATAGAATTCTAGTCCCTACCCATTTCTGGTGCCCACACCATCTCCTCCTGTACAGTCTCCATCAGTGCATTGACCATGCCAGGTTCTTTAAGGACAGCATAGATACCAGCCATGTCTCCACACATGAAGGTGTTGTGGACTGCTGGGTCTCTACAGCGGATCTGCGGTGGAGGTGCCCTGACCTCCTGAATCTTGCCGGTTCGAGGTTGGGGTCTGGTACTGCGAGCAGGTGGCAGTGGCCTCCGAGACATGGCTCGCCTGTGGGCCAGCTCCCGCCGCGCCTCCTCCCAATCCTGCATCTCCTGTTCCAGTCTGAGAGAGCGGAGGGAGGCAGAAGTGAAGGTGAACGTCTGCCGTGCCATTAAACCCCCGAGACCTTGGTTCCTTGAGCCTGCAACACAGATATTACAAGGGACATAGGGTGCTTCACGAAACACTGCCGCTAAAAGCACCTAACCTACCGTTACCTGTAGCACGGTCGTTGTTTTTAACACCCATTTACCCCAAGAACGTATTTAGGAAAAACTATTTGATGTTACATGCGGCCTATAACGTAACATGAACACTGGCCGAACATGCACTATCTGTAAAGATTAAGACTGTGTAGAAATAGGCGAATGGAATGCAAATATCAAGTATTCCAAATTTACTTCCGTTTGGCTTTATCCAGTGACAGACTCGTCCGAATGCCCCTTGGAAACCCTCAGTCGGTCACAAGATATTGTTGATCGCACAGTACCCAAATGGGCTCAATGTTATTAATAACTGGGAATGCAAACCGACACCCATGTATCAAACGACACAGCAGATGGCGCTAGCACGCCGAGACACTTGCGGCACATGCCTGTACGTCAGGACTACGCAGGCCACGCACTGTTTGAACGTAGGGGCGCCAAAGCTTACGTTCGTATAGCCTGGCTTGGGCTTGGCTAGGCAGGTTTTCCACTTCATCACAAAGTCTGTGGAATAGCTTAAATACATTCGATTGTAAATATGCTGATAATTTAACGTGTATCATTGTATTGTCAATCTGTTTAGTCTTTTTAATGGCAGGATGACAAGAGCCCATTCGTGACTGCCAAGGCGATGGTAAGTTCATGACTAACGTGAATAGGCTAACTCGGTTCAGCCATCATTAGCTAAGTTTACGCCAAAAATAAAACAAATCAGTATCTTGTTTAGCAAAAGAAGAAAGTTGTATGTCAGATAGCTAAATATAGACGTCTTATACAGTGTTGCCACTGCCATAACACTTTTAAGCTATTGGGAGTAGTTAAAATCTGTACACTACCACCAACAAACCGAAGTCAGCGTTTTCGTCCAGGTAACGTTACTCATTCCTTTTACACGAATGCAGGCTTGCAAGTGGAATGGTCTTTTCAGCGTGGGAGAGGAATTCGACGACGAGGTGATATTTGAATGTGCATGTCTTTTAACCCTGGTGTTGGCCAAGTGACGATTGCCGATTTTGTAATACTATTTAAACAGTAACAGTTATGTTCATATCATTGGGTTATGGAGAAAAACAAGGCCATCAACGTTCCCTTAGTGAACGTGTATTTCTTATTAGCACAGTCACACCTGGCGCTGATGATGACCCCTCGTGTAGTGCAAGACGGTAATACATTTGTTAGAAATGCTGTAATATACCCACTAGTAGTGGGCCACCACGTATCAGTCTTTCTTTAATCTAAATGCTTGACAATTTCTCCACCAGTCGTCACTGTTGCCAGCGTTTGTATAATACATCATGTGATTATGTGTGTTGAACTAAGGTAAACGATTTATGTTGGAAATAGTATTCAGTTAACATTGTGGTTGTATAGGACTTGCTGCAAGCAGACTGGACAGTGCCCACTGCCCCAGCCACCGCCCTACAGCCCATAGATGTTCAAGGGACCTCTACGTCAAATACCTCAAAGCAAGCCATCCCCGCCACAACCATTACCATTCCAAATGAATCTGACCTGGGGAAACAAGCTACTCATAATGTCCCTGGGCAGACCTCAGTTTTGGGGCTTAGGGGTTTTTCAGCATCTAAGCTTCCCTCCACCTCAGGTGCTGGAACCTCTGCCAGTATATCTGACATGAGAAACAGCATCCAAAGTACTGGACCTACTCACCAGAACACCTTCACACCTGCTTCAGGTGCCTGCCCACTGGATGACTTTGATGACTGGGACGTGGATCTTACGGACCTGGATGAAAACGTCCCTCATGTTGGGCAGCCTGCTCCAGTGACTAGCTTAGTCCCTCCAACGGCTATCTCTAACTGGCCCTGCGAGGATTCCATATCTCCAGCGAAGAGGATGCGCCCTTCAGCCTGTGCCAACGGCTTAACTCCCCCTGGTCCCAGTTTGAGAGGCTTCAGCATTGTTGCCCACACGCCTGAGCCTCTTGGAAGAGCCCCAATCCCCAGAGACTCTTTTGCTACCCCTCGGCCATCTCCAGGCCCTTTCCGAAACCCAGCTGCCCTCCCTGCCCCTCCACGTAGTCCGGTTATTCCAAGGATGGCGAGCAGCTTTCCCAGCCCTGTGGCGCCTAGACTGTGGAGGCCTCAGACTCCAGGGCAGACGGGCAGTGCCATGGGCCAGCCTGCCGGGCACGTCAGGGGGGGGCTGTTTCAGGCCGTGTCCCCAACGCCCACCCCTCGCCCCCTCCACACACCGGTCCTGACCAATCATCTGGTCCAGCTGGTGTCTGCCTCCAAGAAGACGCCTCAGAGGCCACGCACTGACCCGTCCCGGCCCAAAACCCGACGCTTCCCTGGACCTGCTGGGATGCTTCCTCAGCAGGTGGGTTTGCCAGGCCTGGTAATATCCTATTATTTCTTAGATACCGGAGAAGTTGTTAGGGGTAACTGCAGACCTACAGCACTCTTGCTGAAACCTTTTCTGAGAAGAGAAGAATAAATGCCTATCTAAATTGCGCTCTCTCTCATTCCCCTAGTTGAGTGGCAAAAGTCTGGATGACATTGTTGTGGCAGTTCCACAGACTCCCGCCCATAGTGCTGTTGCTCGACTCAGGAGTGAGGTATATATGCACATACACATGACACTTCACGGCAGAGGACAAATCTCTGTTAGTCTGTTTAATATGTTCTGTGTGTCTCTCTGTGTGTGTGTGTGTGTCGCAGGTCCCCAGCTCGCAGCCGCCCGATGAAGAGGACTTCAATGGTGGCGCGTGGGCCGCCATGAAAGCTGAGATGGGATTGGATGAGAAGAACCCCTCCTGCTTCCTGCACTCCTACAGCGTTGTCATGGTGCTCCGCAAGGTGGGTCCCCTGGTGTCCCCCATTCGTCTCCCCATTAGTGCTGCTTGTAAATCATCTGCACAGCTGCATCACACTCTCTCGGCCCATCTGCCTATTAGATCAGTGTTTCTCAAACCTTTTCAGACGAAGGACCACTTAACCAATAAAAAAGAAACACACGGACCACCTAGCTAAAAAAAAAAAAAAAAGATTAGACCTACTTCAACAGTATATTAGCCTACACAATAGGCCTACTCACTGAACCCCCTTGCTTATTGTCTTTGCACTTTGCTTATTGTGTCAGAGGATTCATATAATTTAAACTGGCATATCTTACATAGACAGTGTTGCAGAACTGTTTGGATTTACATACAAGTTGGTTCAATATTGCAAACAACTCATCTAAATATTTTACCACGTCTGCTCGCGGACCACTTGGGATAGCTTACGGACCACCAGTGGTCCCCGGACCACACTTTGAGAAACACTGTATTAGATCACTCTTAAGACTGATATGGAGGGAGGGCCCCTGAAAAGGATCAGCAGCCATTGCCTCTGCTGCACTGGATCATGCTGTAACAGACATCACATGCGTCTGGCATACGAATGGCAGGTGATCCTTGAGGGGTATAGCAGCAGCCCGTGTTTCCTGTTCTCTGCCTTTACTAGTTGCTATAGGCAGTGACCTCAACAAGCAAGTCCTTGTAGTTCCTTGTAGTTCAGGCAATTTAGAATTTTCTCAAAATGGCTATACATGATGTTGGAAATCAATGCTTGCCAAATGTAGGCATGGTGAAAACTGCAGTAACATGAGACAGTGCACCTAGTTGAACTGAATTGAATTATCCACTGTGTGAAGTAATGGTTCTGAGAAGCAGCCAATGTTAGTGCTTTTTAATATTGTCATGTTCAGTCACATGCAAATTGCAAAAAGCGTTTCTACAAACTGAGAATTGTCCATTTCAGGTGTTGCCTAAGGTGTTTGGACATGGCATGTCTTGGGCTATCACAGTGCTTTGGTCCCCTTTTACAGTGGCATAGCATGTGTTTGATAAGTGTCTTTTCAGCAGTCCCAACGTTTAACTTTGCAATGGCACAGCTTGTATAAAGAACTCTGAGTAACCCTGCAGTGCAACTGCCGTGACTCATTGCTCTTTAAAACACACCCTTTTAGTTTTGTATTCCTGCTGTGAACGACTACTCACTTTGAATTGGAACACATTTACTAAATGGCTTTATGTGAACTTTAGTGAGTAAACTCCAGGCTAACAAATGAATGGCCCTCAGTTCCACTGCCTCCTGTTATCTGTCTGGGTTCCTTCTGCTACTGCTTTCCTGCTGCTGCTGTATGGCTGACTACTCCAAATGTGTTTGTTGCTTAATGGTAATGGGCCTGTCTTCCCAGTGGGGCCTGACCAACCTAAGCAGGATAAATGATTCCTCCAGTGTTTAGGAGCTTGTAGTTATTATGATAAGTATTGTCACGCTCATCTGTCACCCTGATGTGATTATTATTGTAATTTCAATGTTTTGCCGTTAACGAGCTTTCGCTAATGGAGCTTGCCTGTTAATTATTCATCAGCTGCTAATTGATGAATGTTAATGATTGGCCTTATGCAGAATTCATTAATGGAAGTTTTTTGGAGCACTATAAATTTTGATATGCTCTCTCTCCCCTCTTTTCCTCTCCCTTTCACATTGTTCATCTTGCAAATCTTTTTCAGTATATTTTTCTTTTCTGTGTGTCGTGCGTCACTCTCTTAATTCTCTCCCTCACCAGTTTTATTTTACTTATTTTCAGGCTGCACTTAAACAGCTAAACAAGAATAAAGTTCCCAACATGGCTGTTGTACTGAAGAGTATTCTACACACACATGCTGATGCCAAGGCTGTTTTTAAAGACCCAACAGGTAAAATACACTCTGCAACCCCTTACACACACACACACACACACACACGCACACACACACAGTGTATGCTCCCAGCGCAACAGCCTATTACTACCAGGTCACATACCCTTTCCATAGAGAGCAAAATACAAACAAGAGCTTAAGACGAAGTGGACTTTACTTGTGAAGCAGACCTATATATATATACACCAATTACCGCCCCTTTCGTTCGAAAATTCTAAAACAAAGATGTGAAAAATACTTCAAAATAACATTTGATAAATGAACCTTACATTTTTCAGTAGCCATAGGTCTGTAGATTTGAACAAAATCTGGTTTGGTTCTTAACGGGAGCATTTACTGCCTTAAAAATGTGATTTTGTTTACTGTGCTGGGAGTTTGGTGCTGGACTGGTGGGTGCCCTATTTCTGCCCTCTGCACATCAACAGTTAGACCGAGAATTCTCGTCGTGAAATCAAAATTCCACTGGAGTTCGAAGCGGATTTGTACACGCAGCCTTACAACACTGTTTACAGCTCTTCGAGTCATGTTAAAATGTAATTTTTGGTACATAGCTAATCTAGATACACTAATGGGGTGGGTGCTTGCGTTTCTTTAGGGATCTGACGTCTTGGTTTGTATAGAAATGAATATTAGGTGACACATACACGTAAAAGGGCGGAAATAGGTGACGTTCCGATAGTGAGTTCTGTGTTGGTTTAGTGGACTTTACTTGTGAAGAGGACCTATATCGTGAGTTTCTGTGAGTTTGCATCTGGTATTTGTGGCTGAATGAACAGTCGAGGCAAGGGGTGAAGGGGTCTCCCTTTGTTGTATGCTTGACTAGACAGACACACACACACATTCACACTCACTCATACACACTGTAAGTGTGCAAGACATCTGCTGTGTCTCTTGTGCCCTCCAGCTCTCAATCTGTTTTCTGTCCTCTGCAGTTCTTTCTTCCCCCTCTCTTATTATCCACCTCTGTGATGTTGCTACTCATAGGCCACTCAGGCATTCCTCCCCCAGCACCCTGCGGCCCTCGTACATCTCCTCCTAATCGGCAGTCATCGCCACTCGTTTCTCTTCATTCTATCTGAAATGTGGGGCTCCGCTCGACATTTGGAACCACGCATACTGTGACACCAATCGCATCGCTGCTGCAGCAGTCATTTCCACCTCCAGGGGGCTGTACTAATATTCAGTTCTGTGTGTGTGTGTGTGTGTGTGTGTGTGTGTGTGTGAACAGGTGAAATGCAGGGGACTGTGCACCGCCGACTTCTAGAGGATCGACAGGCAGAGCTCAAAACCGGAGCAGTGCTGTTGCTCAAACAAGTAAAATGCTTCACTGGACTGGACTGGACTGGACTGTTCTGTAGAGTATTGTGCCATGCTCTTGTAGTGTACTCTCTTCAGTCTGCTTATTAGAAGAGAGTACATTGCATCAGTGCTCTCAAGAGTTTCACTTACTGTGTGCAAACATAAAAGAAGTAATTTGTCATACTGACAGTCTGTGAAAGTGTTGCATAGGAGTTTCAACATCCTCTTTTGTCTTGCATAGGTGGGTGTGTTCTCCCCCTCCCATCGGAACCACTACCTGAATGTCACGCCCAACAACCTGCTCCGGATCTACCCGCCAGACGGAAGCCTCCAGCCCTGCACACTGCTGTCCCAGCATGCCCTGGTGAGCTACAGATTCCTCCGCCTGCTGATTGTATATACCGGTAGCTCCAGGTAGTGTTGTGTAACGGTTTTACTGTTCTCTGAATTAAGGTTTGGGCTAAATTAATGGTAGTCAGTCACCTTACGCAGGACTCATAGATTCACATTTTATTCACAATAGTCATTTTCTGAACCCTCAAATAGAAAAACGGGTGAAATTGATGAATGAGAAAAACAGAACATCAAATGTGTTTGTTTCCTGTATAGCAAACAATGCAGGAAAAGCATCACATTTTCTAAGGCGGCTATAGGCCTGTGTGCTTTGCACAGACGCATGGTAGAAATGACAAAGTTCTTGCAGTCCACAGACTATGACAATTAGTTCAGTTCCAATCAATGGAGAGCGTGCATAAGCCAATGGAATTTAGTCCATTCTTAAAATGTCCACTTCCTCAGATGACTTCGGTTTCATTTGAAACAAGGCCTCACATGGCACTTTAGGCTACGTTCGCCAAACATTTAACGTAAGAGTTTGCAATAAATAGTGTGATGAGTATGCGCTCTGACTGCCATACCAATGAGCCAAGCTCTTTGGCGGGTTGGCTTGCTGTGAGGCCATCGGAGGTGTGCCCAATGTGTTAGCCGTATGAGAGACCCCCAGGATGGGTCGACCCCTGTGTGAGGGATCCCAGAGATGGGTGAAGCACTAGTGTGTGTGTGTGTGTGTGTGTGGGGCACCCTGAGATGGGAGAAGTACAGCTGTTGGATGTGTGAGGGACACCAGTGTGCGCAAAGTGCACGGGCATGCTTCCCAAAGGGTAGGGCAGTGTGACTGAGTGCCATAGATGCCAACAAGCCAGGCTCTTTGCCGTTGCGATCAAAGGTAGGTTTGATAACCCGAAGGCCTGGATTCGAGGTCAGGTGGGGTGACTGCTCTCTCCCTTCGCTACAAGTAGCATTTCATTCATAATGGTGGTTGTTAAAACGTTCGATAAACAAAATATTTTAAATAGGTCCAGGTCACAATCATACCACGTTGTAAGTAAGTCACTCATAGAAATGTAATTTCTCTGTATGAAACAAAACATTCACTATAAACAAGGTTTACTGGCCAAAAACTCTCAAATTACATCAGTGAACAGTGAAATGCATTCATATTCAGGCTTGGGCTTTCGGCAGATGATGCAACCTACGCCTACGTCTCTGTTTAGTCTGTCAGCCAGGAGCATCTAAAAATGCTGCCTTCCAGCTACCACGGAGGCAGGTAAACCGTGCTGTCGGAAGGTCTCCCCCTCTCTTTAGTGTTATTTTCAAGGTGTGGTGGAGGTATATCCTCAGAAAGGAGCAGGCTGTCTAACATGGCCTGTATTTAACACAGTATTCTGTATTGAATGTGTCCTGTATTCTTGGGCAACCTGCGCTCTCACACCTGCTCAAAACATGGAAACCCCCTTTTTTTTGGGGGGGGGGGGGGGGAGCTTTTTATGCTTTTTAATGAGAGGACAGTGGAGAATGACAGGAAGTGAGTGGGAGAGAGAGAGTCGGGGTGGGATCCGGAAAGGACCACGGGGCGGGAATCAAACCTGGGTCACCGGCGTACGGTGCAGGTGCCCCAGCCAGTCGCGCCACGGCCTGGGCCGGAAACCCTTTTTATAGTGAATTTAATGAATGGGCTGGACAATCGCTAGACTGTTGTATTGGGATCAGGGGAAATGTTTGGGCATATTGTGGGATGTCTCCTTTGCAGGGGCGTCACATATTGCACACAGTGGAAGTTGCAGATAACAATGGGATAAGAACACTTGCTATGTATTGACTCTTCTGTAATTTGATTAATATGAGTTTAAAGGTTCTTTGTCCCCTTACGTGGTGGTGTGTAATGTCATCGCTCCTCTTTTATGGTGTGTGTGTGGGTGTTAGGGGCCAGCAGAGATGTGGGGTGAGGACTCAAGGACAGTAGGAGGTCCTGTGTCTCAGATGGAGCTCCGCTTTGAGGACGAGGAGGACGAGGAGCAGTTGGGACAGAAGGACAGTAGAGTGCAGGAAGGCCTTCCTCAAGCTGCTGTCCACAACAATGGACCATTGCTGACCAATGAGGGTGCATGGGACACAGGTGTGTGTTTGCAAGATTTTTAGAAGTAAATCATTTATTATGTCTGTGTGTGTTAGTGAGTTGTGTGCTGCTGTTTTCTCTCTGTGGTGGGGCCAGTTAGTGTCCTCTGGTTTCCCAGCAACTGGATTGTCTGAGCAACCCCTGCAGGGGTGCCGAGTTTAATGTTAACTACTTATGTGTTTGTTTGTTTGTGTGTGTGTGTGTACACACCCACATATGTATTTGTGTTTTCAGATGGCTTGGATGAGTTACTTGGAGAGTTGCCAGTGGAGACCTACTCTGTGTGATGCCAGCCACAAGATCAGTGAACCGCACTACAATGCATTCCCTTCAGTTGCCAGGAAGCTCACACACACACACACACAGAGAGAGAAAGACACACAGAGACACACATGCACATGCAAGTACACACACATATACACACACACACACCTGTTCATGGTAAACAATCTCTTCAGGTGGCTCCATGTGTTGGGATCAGGCGCGTTTGATCTGTGCAGGAGCCAGATCTGAGCCGGGGTCGGCACGTGGAGCGTTCCCCTTCGTGTAACACCTGTTGCCATGGCGACGCAGCACGGCAGGTCCGAGGGAGAGGTCCGCCGCGCCTCGTGCTGTCTCGTGTCGTCTCGGCTTGACCGCGGCCCCCCTGCCCCTGTTCCAGTCTGCTCTGTGACATTTCTCAGTCCCTCAGACCCACACTGTGTCCTGGCACTGCCACTGGCATCCCCACCCCGGTCTGGGGGCTACGCCAGCTTGGGCATCACTTGTGCACGGACGCGTGCAGAGGCCGAGTTCACAGAGGACATTGGAGCTGAACGGTTGAAAATTCCTGTCTTTCTGGCCTTTTCTTCTTTTTCCCCCTCCCCTACTGCCTGTTGTTATCAACTCTTTTGGCTTTATATTTGTTATAACTATTTTCGATGAAGAGACTACTTATGTTGTAAAAATGTATATAATTTATAGTGCAGCCTATCAGATGATGCGATAGCACATACTCTATTAAATGTGTGATCTACTACACTAGAAGAGGCTTTCTGTTGTCTCCCCGGTTTCTGAGAACATTGAATGAATGAGCGATCAGCTCCCTAACCCCCAAAAGCTGCCCAGCTGCTCTACTCCAGACCTCTGCTCCTACTCAGAATCAGAGTCAGTTTTATTGGCCAAGTATACTTACGTACACAAGGAATTTGACTTTGGTAGGTGTTAACTATCTACAGTACAATGCTGCACTGCAGATAGCTGCACTGCAGCATCACATTGTTTTTTGTCAAAAGAGCAGAGCAGAGCAGTTTGGGAGAACGAATGAAGACATTTACAACACTACACCCTGAGAAAGCAATCATGTAAAGAGGACACAAGCAGAGTAAATACTGTGTGAAAGTGCACCTAGATGTATTTGGGTCCAATCCACCAACCTTTAAACGCACTGGGTGCTGAGGTACATTGTAAGGCCTGATAAACCAAAATGAAACCGGGCCTATTCACCAGAACGGTTTGACCAGATCACTCCGGAGAAGAAAAGGGTGCGGGTTAGAAGAGGGTGTTAAAAGCCTACAAAAGGAGAGGGGATAACAAAGTGATTTTAGAAAATTAGCAGGTGTTTTTTGCTATGTGGGGGTTGGAGGGTTTTTATGTCCCTCCTGACAACTTTTTTAGAATTAAAAAACAAAAACAGTGCATGGTGTATTAAAGCTTGGTCAGCTCGGTAACTTTGATGGGTTAATTGCTCTTTGATGGCATAATTACTAATTACAAGGGGCCACAGTGGCATTCGTTAGAAATCGTACAAAGCCCACTGCTCCATTCCCTACTCTGAAGTAAACCATTGAAGATTGGATTTAATTTCCTATTGATGCCACAGACCTGATAATGGAATGTGAGTGTGAGGTGTAGGATAGTTTTAGTCTTTGGTAAGCAAACATTTCCATAACATTTCACTGATGGAAACACATGCAATAATGTCAAGTGAACTACTGTAGAGGCTGGCTTTGGTGTGTGCACAGGTAAAGTGAATGTCCTTACTTTTCTTTTTATATTAGACTATCTACTACCTTTGGTGGACATATAAGGTTATCTGTGTTTATGCAGCGAGAGGAAGATAGTCAGAGGGCTATCTCTACAATCTGAATGTCACCTAAGGACCTAGACATTTATAAGTCATCATTGTGTCCCTTCTTTGATAAGAGTAGCTCTTGTTTTCTTATGGAAGATGCCACAACTTTACATTTATACAAGTATCTTGTTATCTCAAGATAATGAAATATTTCTTTGTTAGGCAATCTGAATCTTGAAGCCAACAAAACTTGTTTATTTCTTGTAAGGTGCAGGTGCTTGCTTGTGTTAATATAACACTATATGGGCATGTGTATACTCTGTGTGTTTGTGAACGCCTTGAGGTATGTGCTTCAAATTTAGTACAAGTGTTAACTTGTACTCTAAAATGAACTGATTTGATTTTGGAGGTCAACGTTCAAGGTCACTGTGACCAGAGCCTGTCTTCATGTTAGACATTCTCTGCTGTGACCACATATGTCCCATTCTCGTGAACACGATATCTCAAGATGCCACATTCTTCTAATTTGGTATGTTAACTTGGACTCAAAGATGAAGTGGTTCGATTTTGGAGGTTACTGTATGTATGTCCCCTGTTCATGAGCGATATCTCAAGAATGCCTTGAGGTATGTTCTTCAAATTTGGTATAAATGTTCACTTGGGGTAAAAGATCAACTGGTTAGATTCCTTTCAACTCTATAATCTATGTATTCCATGCCTCGCCTCATACATGTAGCCTATATGTCAACTAGAAATGTACGGCTGTGTCGAGGCATAACAACGTAATGTTGTAGTTCTAGTTTGAATATGTATGAGTGCAATGTTGTGGTAGTTCTAGTTTGAATATGTATGAGTGCAATGTTGTGGTAGTTCTAGTTTGAATATGTATGAGTGCAATGTTGTGGTAGTTCTAGTTTGAATATGTATGAGTGCAATGTTGTGGTAGTTCTAGTTTGAATATGATGAGTGCAATGTTGTGGTAGTTCTAGTTTGAATATGTATGAGTGCAATGTTGTGGTAGTTCTAGTTTGAATATGTATGAGTGCAATGTTGTGGTAGTTCTAGTTTGAATATGTATGAGTGCAATGTTGTGGTATAGTTCTAGTTTGAATATGTATGAGTGCATTAGCGTGAGTTGTGTTGTTGTTATCCCAACCTTCCGTGACATTTCTCCCCCTTCTCACTCCTTCCTCTTCCTCTGACTGGCCCGTTCTTTCTCCCCTCTCTCTCGCGCTTCTTTCTTTGCTCTTCTCTGTGGCCCCAGTCCACCTCCAACTTCACCCTCTTCACTCTCCAGTCATTGTACTCCCTAATTATGTGCCCAAGGAGCTTATTTTCCACACACCATTATGAAGTTATGGAAGTGTAATTACTCATTCGATCTGCACAAGCATATCAGGGCTGTCTCTGTTATCATTCATTATTTGATAAAATGTTAAATCTCCCTCTCCTCTGTTTTGGTGACCTCCCCCCCCCCCCCCCCCCCAACCCTACCCCCCTCAACTCCAGCCCTCAAGGCAATGTGACTTTTATCTGTAGATAAAACCAAAGTTAGCTTTGAGTATACTCCTGAGACGAGCTTGGTGAGGATGGGTGCAGGGCATTCTGATGAGTCGGTGTCCTTATACAACTGCTGTGTGAGAGGTCAGACAACACAAGATGCACTGGTAGTAGCATCACAGTGCTAAGCATTAGTGATGGGGACGAGACCGCCTATGCCGAGTCCGAGTCAAGGCCGAGTCTTTGAAGGGTCGAGACTGAGTCGAGACCGAGTCTGTTGGTTTTCAAATACAGTCGAGTCCGAGTCAAGACCGAGTCTTTGAAGAAGCAAGTCCGAGTCGAGACCGAGTCCTTTAGGAGTCGAGACCGAGTCGAGACCAAGACCATAAAAAAAATTCAGTTTTAATATTCAGAATTTAATATCACCCCAGTTAATAATCAACAGTTAGGCCTACAGACTAAGCTAGATTGGGAATTGTTTAGAGGAGCAGTCTTGACGTCTTAATATGGACTATGCTGACCTACAGACACTCACCGGCAGCAGAGCCATAGAGATAAATAAACGGCTCTGACGGCAGTATCTTTGCATTGCACCATGGGATGTCATTTTCAAATAATGCCGGTCAACATTGCATTTTATTATTATTTTTGTTATTGTGTTGTCTGTTTTTTTATATGAACATAAAAAATGCGTTGGTCTCGAGGACTCGGTCTGAAATTACGAGTCCTTCTCCTCCCACTGTGGTCCGAGACCGAGTCAAGACCGAGTCTTTGAAGGAACGAGTCCGAGACGAGACCGAGAAAGCAGAAATTGGTCTCGAGACCGGACTCGAGTCCGAGACCGGACTCGAGTACTACATCACTACTAAGCATAGTCAGCCACATGTGTGTTGGTTAACAACACACCTATATTTGTGTGACCTAATGTGTTTAGTGACAGCCAAGTGTGATGAGGATATTTCTTAATTTTCCCCCTCCTTCTCCATATCAACCTGTTGTTGGCATGTACAGTCATATGTATGTTTCACTCCTGGTCAATTTCGTTTCATTTCGTAAGCACAGTAAATGCATATTATTTTAGGGCATAGCCAACAACCAAGTTTTTGCATTGCTGTCTTACAATTGAAGGTTTGGGAATGGCATAGCCTCTACTCTAGTTGGTGTGACGGCAATGTTACAGTTGTTCTCGATTGCTAAAACACTCCCACTGGCTGAAGAAAGTTCTCAGTTGCCTGAACTCATTTAGCTAATTGTTCAGTCTGTTGTCAATACCTTAAACCAGGGGTCCCCAACCTTTGGGGGGGGGGGGGGGGGGGGGGGGGGGGGTGTATGGTATGGTATACAAAACCATATTTTGTGGTTGCTTAACAAAATATGGGAACAAAACATATGGGAACTAAACGTGCATTACGAATATAATCAGTGGGAGCCAGTGACACCCTGATTGTGTTTGACATGTCCAGTCGATTGCGCAATTTGGTCTTGGTTGCAGTCATTGCCCAAAACCCGGCCTCGGTGGTGGGAAAAGATAGTCGTAAAAGCGCGGAAAACGTTGCTATCTCGGGATATTCTGCTTTGTTTTGTATTCGGGATATTGACAAATGGGTTGCGGACCCACTCATTGGTTTGCCGTGGATCTTGGAACGCTCAAACTCATTTGAAATAGCAACAAGGTGATCGCGCACCAGCTGCGAGAGAAAGGGCCCTGCCTCAGTCTCTCCCAAAACCCCCACTACTGTTTGGAACATATCAAATACACCCTGGTCCACTCGTCGTCCCCACAAATCAAGCTTGGCTTTAAATGCAGCGACTTTATCTGCCAGTTTAAAGACAGTCGTCATTCTCCCCTGGACTGACAGGTTGAGGTCATTAAGCAACCCGAATATGTCACACAGGTAAACGAGTTTTGACACCCAGTCCTCATCACTAAAATGTGCAGCTAACAGTGACTTTTTTTTCTGTGAGACATCTCTGCAGCGGCTCTCTCAACTCAAACATTCTGGCCAGTGACCTGGGGGGTATTCCATCAACCTCGCTAATGAAGGCGGCGCTTAACAGAAATAGCCTGGCTTGAACTAGCGTAGACTTTCACTTGTGGCTGAAGCCGTCCCATTAACTCAAGTTAGCGGCATCTTGGCCTCGTTTATTCAAGCGAGGTTTCGATCAGCTTCTGCTCGTGCACGAGGTTGAAAAGTAGACCAAAACAGTAGATTGACGAAAAGACGATATATGTCGTAAAATTAAGACAATACTAGATGATTTCTGTTCGATAGGCAACGCCATCTACAGGATTGTCATCGAAAGTCATCAAATTTAACATCGAGAGAAAAAAAGTGATTGCCTACAGAAATTGGAGAATAATCAAAGCATACATTTAAAACAACAATGCTAATGGTTTGAAATCAATTGCGAGTTTGATTGGCTTCACTCTTGAACACATAGACTATAGCCTACAGTCTATGCTTGAACAAAACGAGTGAATGAATAAATAGTATAAACTCAAAAACAACTTTGCCATATATTCAAAACTATCTATAGCCTACGTTCTTATATTAAGAGTTCACTCCAAATTATTGTCTAGGTGTAGGTGGTCATAAAATAAATTAGTATCAACATAATAGCCTATTGTCTCCCATAAGTCCCAAAGCGTTTGAAATAAAATGATCTGAAATGCAATGGCTTTCAATTCAATGTATGCCTAGTTTTTGATCTGTGTGGCACACAGTTGATTTGACATTCATGAACAATCGTCGACACATGAAGCAATTTTAATTATTCGCTGCCTAGGCTACAGAATAATTATCCTTTGGCTTGCATCAGATATGTCACTGAACAGCCTACCAAATGTGCATGACCCTTTATCAGCAGTAGACATATGTCTTTCATCAAAGATTATAACTAAAAATGCCATCATCAAGGTGATAAACAATGTAGCCTTAATACTTCGTATGGGAAGCGAACCTGCGAACACGCAAGAATGTAATCCTTTCCTATACCGCAGGGGTCTCAAACTCAAATGAGCTGGGGGCCAATTCTGCCAACGTCATCTGATTGGAGGGCCGGCTATTTCTGAAAATGCAATGTTCTTTTTTTCAAATACCACACAAAACTGCAAACAGAAAGTGCAAGTGTTTTTATCTAGTTTTAGACACCTGTGCTAGCAACCTTAGCTTATAAATAAAATAATGATAAAATAAATATTAATACAAATTATAAAATAAATGAAAAACATAAAAACAGGTGTGTGTGTGTTTCACACCAAATAAAAATATTTCCTCTCATAACTTTTTTAAACCTGGCAAACTAGGCATCAGGGTTAAGAAAGCAACACCATTGGATTTTTATAATATTTCAATATTATTTTATAAAATTTCAAAAGGCCATGGCTTGAAAGTGGTCAGAGATGAAGTCCTACTGTAAATGTAAAAATCTTTGAGTAAAACAAAAGTTTATGAAGGGGGTAAATTTACCCATGTAATTTGTCACTGGATGGCAAGCACCTCAAATTATGCACCTTTCAGTAAATACTGGATGAAGATATTTAAGCAGGTTTACTTTCCTTTTTTCATATTACACACATAACAAATGAACAGGAAAACACCTAAGATGTATACCAACACCTAATATGTTGTGGTTTAGTAATAGATTACTACAATATAGGCCTACAATAAAGTATTCTGGTCAAACAGTTCCTATCGCGGGTAATCTGCAGTAGGCTACCCAGAAGTTCGCATCATATTGCGGTTGACTTTGTAGTTCTTTAGAGCCCTATTTCTACTAGCCCTGCTGTCTGTACCACATCCATTACGGACACCATCATCACGATTACCACTGCAACCTCCAAGCTATGTTGGGCAGAGGGTCGAAACAAGCATGGTATGCTTAGTGGACACCGTTGTATACACGCACCTCCATTCACAGACGCACCGTGACTATCACTGTCATAGACGATCGATCATAATCTCCAAAAGGATATTCTCCTTCAGAATTAGAATAGGTGAATAACATAGCTTACCTAAGACTTCATCGCACGTGAACGTTTTTCAACATTTGGTGTAGGCCTATTTCTGCTTAATTTCTGCAACACTATGGCCTGCATCGCTTCCGCGTCATTACATATGCACGTCTTTGTGTTTCTCGCGTGTAATACAAGTATTTCCTGAAAACTTTGCGCAGCGATTTTGGGTTTGAATCAAGCTATGGATGTCTTGCACATAGTGGAGCAGAGTAGGCCTAGAAAGGAGATTTGTCACCGTACCTGGATCTATCGTCTATTTTAATCAGTATCGTTGTTTGTCGCAATTGATAGCCTCAAGGGCCGGATTACATTATTATTTTGTCATACGTCGCGGGCCGGAATTGGGCAGGACGCGGGCCGGGTGTTTGAGACCCCTGCTATACCGTCTCGCTGCACGTTACACCACCACCGAACGTTAGTGACACAGAGTAGCACGATTCCTAGAGCCACATGTGAAGTTAAAACGTTTAATCGTATAATCTTCATACATTCTTTGGAGGTAGTGAATGTGTAAATCCATGCTTGGTGCACTGTCGGAAAAAAAACATTTCTATAGGCCTACTTCTATTTTTGAAGTTGTAGGCTACAGGTGACTAGAGCACAGGTTGACGGAACCATCTTTTTGGACTCGTTTTCCGACTGATTGTTTTTTTTTTGCAACACAGCTTAATTTAGCTTGAAAGTGAACCTGCTACGGAGCAGGTTAGTTCTGTGGCATAAATTCCCATGGTTACCAAGCTGGGATTCACGTTAACCTCATTAATGGAACGGACTTCTCACTAAAATTAGCGAGACTTATCGAAATAAGCCAGGTTTGGCCTTTAGCGAGGTTGATGGAATACCCCCCGGCTAAAGATGCTTGTTTTTTTGTTGCTCATTCTAGAAGTTTTGCTAACTTCGTGTGACATACCGTTCGCCAAGAACTGATCAAGTGAAGTGAGCTGACCTGAGGCTGCGCAGCGCTGAAGGCAATATGTAAAAGTGTTGAAGGCGGGACAGACAGACGTAAGAAAAGACCTTGCAAAATGCAAACATGCGTGCAATCAAACAAATGCATATAGGCCTATGCCTTGTAAAAACATGACATTATTGCAAATTAAATTTAGTTTAGTTTGCATGCATTTTGTTTTAAAACTCATGTCGTAGGCTACGGCCCGGTTAGGAAATGTCCCGCGGCCCGGTGGTTGGGGACCGCTGCCTTAAACCATTTCACATGGTTAAACACAATTTGCAGATCTCACTTACACTTTTAAGCAAAACTCTAAACACATTCTTATTCTCAAAACACATTCTGCACTCTAATGCATGTCATCCATACTGGTAAACACAAGTGGCAACTTGTAAATACAAATAGAGCAGATTAAATTGATTGATTAAACACAACCACTCAAAATTTATTTCACTTGGTTCAAATGACATGACACAACCAATATAGGCCCTATGAGCCTTGAGAACTGTATGTTTTGAACAATGTATTTTTGCGGTGTATTGTTTACTGACTGCTTGATAGTGGATATCATTTTGATTGCTTTGTTTACGATTGTATTTGAGAGCAGTGTTTGGTTTTGAGCTCAGGTAAAACTGTTTTGAGGCAAAAGTTTGATTTTGAACACAGGTAAAACTGTTTTGGCGAAAGTTTGATTTTGCAAGAGGAGTCAGAGGTTTTGTAAATAGTGCTTTGAGATGAGGTTTTGTGTTTAATGTTTTAAGAAAATGGAGCAAGGTTTCAGAAAATGTGTTTTAGCAATTGAGAAAAACTGTAATACTCTGGCCCTGCTCTAGCCTTGGGTGGTCTGGCCATGTTGACATCACTGACTGGCTGGACCAGTGTAAACAGCACACACTTTAGAAGTGCCATCTGCCAAGAGTCAGCCATCACAGTGGCTGATTGTCATCCTCAGCTCCAATCCTTTTGATGTTACTGGCACCCAGGTGTCCATTTCCGCAACTGACGATGGGAGGTGGGATGGAAATAGTATGTGCTAAATACACACTTGGAAATGGTGTAGTTGCAGAATGTTTAGTTGATACTGGTCATTAAAATATTTTATTTTATTTTCAGCATCATGTCATGATGTAGACTTAAGTTCTACCAGAAAATGTGTTATCAGGTCCTCACCTTTAATCTTCCTTTATAATTCCCATAAGTTATCAAAGTCCATGGACTAGAAATGTGGTTAAAACATGTGGTTAGTAATCACAACTATGCTGAAGACCGGCATCCTCCTTCCTACAAAGCAGTGTGATTAGCTTATGTTCCGTTCCCCCTGGGTTTGATTCAAAACCAGTAGGCAACTAAAAAATAATGTTTTGCCTTCTTTCCATTTCCATTAGCTCATATAATGGAAAGGTGTGTGTGTGTTTGTGTGTGTATACTTCTAACAGCACTGACTAATTGTTTTGTTTATCTGTGGTGTAGGCACGAGCTGTGGAAACCTCAGATGTATCCCGAGTCAGGGCTGTGCTAGTTCCTGGGTAGTTCCTGTCTTGTGGTAACCTGGCTATTGTCAGGTTAGTCTTGTGGTGAGTCATCCCTGACAATGTTTTCCTCTTATAAAAAAAACAAGGCATTTCTGAATGACCCTTGTTACATTACATTACATTATGGCTGACACTTTTTAACCATAGCAAATTCCAACAAGGGAAACAATGTAGTGTGTGATAAGGACAAGTTAGTGCAGCAGTTAAGTGCTACTTCCATATAGTCAGTGTCAGTTCTAGTCAGGTGGTATACGTGCTAGAATTAGCAAGTCTCATTGTAGGTAGTGGTACAAGAGGAGACTTTCTGAAGAGCTGGGTCTTCAGGAGTTTTTTGAAGGTAGAGAGGCATGTTGGGGGATATTGGGGATGTTGAGGGACTTTTGTTAAGAGTCATGTATGGTTGAGGCATCCCTAAGCTTACTTCCAGTTGTCATAGGACATAGGCTACAGTAGATGCTCTAAATGGGAACTATGGAGGCAGTGACCCAAAGGGCCGCATCATAACAGCAATTCTTATATATCAATCAATTCATCTGGCCATAATTTTCTAATCTTAAACAATCATGGCTAAAATTGAAAATATTTAGCATGGTGACGATTAACAAATAAGAAACCGAAAAGGACAATAGAGTCATAAATTATCCATGGTTCATATCGCTCCTCTCTGGCCCATAGAATGACACTAGGCTACTGCAACACCTTACTTGAGAGCAGAAGTCCTTGGCTTCAGGCCAACAATTTCAGTCGGGGTTCAGAGCCAGTCACTTACCCCCTGACGAGATTTGGCTGGCTTTCTGTGACACCTTCAAACGTTGCCATGTCTCACTCCAACACCTGCCATTAACACTGGCTTGCTGCTAGTCTATTGCCTCTTCTTTTATAATTATTGAAACGAATTAATTTGCACAGTAAGAGCCCAATTAAATGTCAGGTATTATGACGAGTGGATGTTGTTCTCTGAAGGACAGATCAGAATGCGAAAATAAGGCATGCACCACAGTCGCCCCCAAAGGGCACCTGTTTCGACGTGCTGTAGGCCTAACCAAAGATCCTTGATTACTAGCTCCGCTTTGACCCTCTCTGGCCTAACCTACTCAGTAGGCTAAAACTTCATGCAATTAGAATACAGTGGAACTCTTGCCGTGTCCTTGGACCTTGGCAAATCATCGACTAAAAACTAAAAAATCTGATTAACAGAATGTTCTTTCAGGATAATTTTAACATGAGGAAATAAGTTACGGGTTTTATCGGAAGACGGCTAATCCATTTAACAACCTCGTCACTGAAAGCGCAGGGACCACCTTTATTAGCCTACGCTGTCAAGGAGCCGCTGTGAGCCCAAAATATTTATGCTGCCAAAATCCTCGGTGGATTCGTCTGGGTGACCTACTAAACCGCGCGTGTGAGTGTGTTAGTGGATGTTGAGAATGATTGATGGCTAAGTGAGCGCGCGAGCGATTGAGAGAAGTTTTGCCGTTGAAATGTGCATTTCTGTGGATTATAGGTGGTAGGCCTAAACCAGACAGAATATGAAAATCATGCTTAAATAAGTAATAATTTTGGTAGAAGTGGTGGTAATCGTTCGGTTATTGATTCTCTCAATCATCAAAGGATGACAAATGTGAACCGTTAGGGGGCGACGTGTGCGCATTTATGAAATGCAGGAGAGCCTTTTATCCAGGCCATAATCTCGTGACCATAGATGTCTATGCTCGTGACGATTCGTTGTTTTCAATTGTCTGTTAATCATGCTAGTGCGGGAATTGTCACTTGACCTCTTTGTTAAAATTGACCAGTGGACACAAATCTGTTAAAAACCAGGGTGAGTTGTAGGCTACTTGAATTGCACCTCGTCTTTCCTTTTGTTCCTGGATGAAAGAGCAAAGCACCGAAAGACAGCTGTCAATCTTAAATTATTGATCAGAGTGCCACGTGATGAAATAGTTCATGGGGGAACAATGACAAGTCATTAGGTTGTGTCAGGCATTTGAAGCAGTTTCATGACGCATTTTTAAACGAGACAGACGTGGTCGTGGATATAGTAGGCTAGGCCTATAGGCTACAATCTCATTTTTCCTGATAGGCCTATTGGTTTTTAATAACGCACGAATCGCCGCTCATTTTTGGGCGAGATGTCAAAGAATCCCGACAAAGGGTTAGACATTTGCTGATCACTTAATTTATTTTTTTGTGGATGGCAATTACACTTTCGTGTCAGCTGGTGACAGTGGCCATTGACGCGGGGTGGGGGCGAGATTGATTTCTATATGGGGCGTTATGTAATTGCCATCTCATTCAATCGGCCCGCCACCTGTCAGCAAGGCAGAGATGTTGAATGGGCAAACTACAAAGATATTTTTTTCATGTCAGACCTTTGCTACGTGACCATTTTTACCCACATGCCTCATAATAGGCTAGTCTCACATAACTAGACATTTATACCAGAATTAAACAAATAAAATAAAAACAGACAGACATTGTGAATTCAAATAATGTGGTTTGAATCACTGCCTCATCACTGCCTCCTCTGTATTGAAGATATACTATTTTTGTACAACACTTTTGGTCTTTCTTGTGGGTTGATGGGTGAATATTGTGTAGGCCTAAAGTAGACATGAACTTTTTTCACTATCCATCTGATCTGACCTGATATTGCCCATCAGGGACTCACAAACACTCTCTTTCTCATTCTCTGACTTGTTCTTTTTGTCTAGTCTATCCTTGCAAGCTGGCTTGGCTGTTTAAATGAACGTTACCTTGATCTACTTTTATTCAACTTTCTTAAAGCTTTTCATCACTCCAGCATCACTCCAAGGGGCCTTCAACAATCTGCCACTCAATTTGACTTCACTCATATCTCTCCATGTCCAGCCCTACCCAACCCAGATGTGTCTTGGCCTGTTCCTCTCTACATCTCTGTTTCTCAGACACACACACACACACACACACACACACACACACACACGGTCTCTCTCATACAGAGTTCCTTTCTTCCATGTAATTTTGGATTACATGTCAGACATAGTTTTGCCTCATATCTCCTGTCTCCTCCTCTCTCTCTCTCTCTCTCTCTCTCTGCTTTTTGTAAACATAGCTGAACAGATTCTTCCACATCTCACAGTCTCACAGATTTGCTCTTCTTTTCAACACTCTTTCTACACAAACACACACTGACATTTTATTCTCTCTGTAGCACAAGCTCACAGTTCTGTCAATGTTGCTTTGACATTTTGATCTATAACTCTCATGCATGTGCACACCCTGTGCAAAGAAATACACATACTTCACATTGGATGTCTGTGTTTGCCATTTACATTCTCCTAGAATTTATTTTGCACACACACACACACACACACACACACACACACACACACAATCCATGCACAAATCACTGAGATAGCAGCCTGTCAGGCACAACACATAATGTATTACAGTGTAGACGCTCCATTCCTCCTCCTCCCCTCTCTCTTTCTCTCTCTCTATCTGCTGCCTGTCTCTTTCCTTCCCTTCTTCTCCTCACCCCCTCCTCCTCTGCCCTCTCTTCATCTTCTCTTGGACAAGACGTGCCCCCCCCACCCCTCCCCGTTCATTCCTCCTTGTTGTTGTCCGTCTCCAGCAATATGTGTCCTGCATCCTTCCGTCACAGGCTTCGCCTCGAGCGGCGGGTCACAAGATCCAGCGAGTGAGAGAGAGAAACGGCAGAGCAAGTGAAAAGCGGAAGCCAACTGAAGAGGAGCCGCTGAAACACAGACTGAGCAAAGAAAAAAAAAAAAGAGTGAGTGAGTGAGCGAGTGGCACAATTGCGAGTGAGTGTTCCTGCATGTATGAACGCCCTCTGTCCCTTTCCTCTCTCTCCTCTCTCGCTCTTTCTCACTCACTCACCCTCACTCACCCTCTCTCTCTCTCTCTCTCTATCTCTCTTTCTCTCGCCATCTCTCCAGCGCACTCGTGCGTCCGTGCGTTTGTGCGAGAGAACGTCTCTGCTGTGCGGGTCCTGCTGCTGATTCCCTGCATCCGTGGATACTCTGGGAAGAGGAGGTAAGCGTGCCGGCGTCTGGCTGGAGGGGACGGGAATCGCCTTGGCAACTCACACACACACACACACACACACACACACACACACACACACACACACACACACACACACACACACACACACACACACACACACGCTTGCACGTTGCAAACTGACGGCTGGGAGCCAAGGGCAGCTCTGTCCCTGGCCTTTACTAACCCCTCCTTCTCTCTCTCTCTCTCTCTCTCTCTCTCTCTGGCACAAGCACACACAAAAACACTCACACACACACACACACACACAAGCAAACTTGCATGCATGCTTGCACATGGTTGGTTGCCACTCCGCTTTACTGCACGTGAGGTGTATGCTTAGTCCTGCCATTCAGTGTCCAGTATGTAACGTGTGTGTTGTTGTAGCCGTGCGTTTAAGCAGCATCTGACTGTGTGGGGGGTGGCCACACACTTGTGTAAGCAGTTGGGCTTGTGATCGTTTCTTTGTCATCCTTTTGATCTCTGCTCTGCGAGCTCTGCTTTTCGCTCCTGTTCTTGCTCTTGCTGTGTGTCTTTGTAATGCTTTCCCTACTGTGTCCCTCTCAATGTAAACAAGACCAGTGGGTGAGTGAGCGAGTGAGTGATAGAGAAATGTGCGAAAAGATAGACAGAGGGATAAATAAGAGGAAATGGATAAAAAGCTAAATCATGTCTTGGCTTGGGTGTTATTAAAAGAGAGGGCAAAATCTGGGTGTAGAGAGAAGGGTGGATGAGATGCATTTTGAAGTACAGGGAGAGATGATTGGGTGAGAGAGAGTTGAGTTGAATTTGAATTTAAATTTGAGAGGATGAGAGGAAGATGGAATGAGAGGATGAGAGAGAGAGAGAGGGGCTTCACCCCCCCCCTCCCTCCAGTTGATCTGTGTCCAGCATGCCTGCATTTCTCTCTCTATCTCACTCCTTCTCTCTCTTTTCTTTTTTCTCTCTCAGACTCTCTCTCTCTCCCCCTGTCCTTTTTCTCTCCACTAGCGATAGTTCTGTTTTTTAATCCTCACACTGTGTCCTCATTTTGTGTGTGTGTGTTTGTGTTTGTGTGTGTGTGTGTTGTGCATGAGTTGTGTCACCCTTTTTGCTTTTAGACAGCCAATTGGCTGTTTTTGGCACACTATCTTTCTCATGTGTATGAATGAAAATCTCCTTTCAGCATGCATGCATCTCTTTCTTTGTCTACAGATTTGAAAATGTGTAGAACTCTCTGTGGTTTTATGAAATGAATCATTTCTTTGATTATCTTGGTTTAATTATATGTGTAGACTAGATGTGTAGTTAGTGATAACTGCAGGATGCTACTATCTCAGCCAGTGTGTTTCTCTCTCCCAGTCAATAAATCTCTCTCTCTCTGTCTCTCTCTCTGTCTCTTTTTGATATATGAGGTGGGATGTTTCAGTTGTTTTGTTCCTTTTAATCTGCCAGTATAATACATGTAGGTTGTCATGTATCATCTGTTTCAATGGGGTGGTGATGCCATGCTTTGATTATTGATTCAGTAAATGGGTGGTAAACCAAAGTCCTTTCAGGCAAGTCGTGCCACTCTGTGGCCATTTTGACAACTCCTTTGGGCAGTTATTTCGGACTAACGAGATCAGGCTCCTATCTCATCCTAAGGGAATGGGGAGAGATCCGTAACTCTTAATAGGAATGTCATATGGACATTACAAGTACAGCATGTGAATCCATGTTTCAATCTGAGTTGATGTTTCAATCTGAGTTGAACAATGTAAATATCAAAATCATGGGATTTCCAAAATGCAATTGGCTATTACAGGGCAGGACTTTCCGTTCAAGAGTCCGCCATCTTTAGTGTTACGGATTCCCCTCATAGAGCTCCATTCATTTTCCTGTTAGTGATTTGTCTCCTCCTCTATGGTTAAACCTCTCTCTGTCTCCTCTATGGTTAAACCTCTCTCTGTCTGTGTGTCCGTAGGTGTTTATGTGTAAGCGCTGTCCAGTGCAGGCACCTGGGCCGCGTCGTGGCTGGACGCCGCTGCGATGGATCTGAAGGAGAGCTGCGAGAGCCAGGCCATGCGTGAGCGCGGCGCCAGCGTGGTGGCCCTGGGGTCACTGCACGGCGGCCCGCTGGGCATCCCTTCGTCCCCCCTGCCCTCCGGCTCGTCCTCCGCCGCCACCGCCGCTGCCTCCTCCTGGTCGGCGTTCGCCCAGCGCAGCACGCTTCACGGCCTGCGCCACGTCTTCCCCTACGGCCACCACCACCGTCGCGGCGGGCGCTTCTCAGCCCCCCGTCGCCTGCTCTGGAGCGCCGCCCTGCTGGCGGGCCTCCTGCTGCTGGCCCTGGAGAGCGCCGAGCGGCTGGCCTACTTCTTGTCCTACCCGCACGTCACCTCGGTGGACGCGGTGGTGTCGGGCAGCCTCACCTTCCCGGCGGTGACCGTCTGCAACCTCAACGCCTACCGCTTCAGCCGGCTAACGCGCAACGACCTCTACCACGCCGGCGAGCTTCTGGAGCTGCTGGACGTGCACCTGCAGATCCCCGAGCCACACCTGGCCGAGCCGCACGTGCTGGCCTTCCTGGCCGAGCGCGCCAACTTTTCGGGCACCTACCGGCCCAAGCCGTTCAGCATGCGCGAGTTCACCGAGCGCGTGGGCCACGACCTGCAGGAAATGATGCTTTACTGCCGCTACCAGGGCCAGGAGTGCAGCCACCGCGACTTCAGCACTGTAAGACACCGCCACTGGCTTTCTCTACTCCTTCTTCTGCTTCTCTTTCTTCTCTTTCTTCTACCTCTGCTTCACCTGTTCCTCATCGTCCTCCTCTTCATGGCTGTTGCCTAGCGCACTGTGGGTTGGCTGTGGCCCTGCTAAGTGGTGAGGGCACATGAGTTCGTGCTCTCCTCCATGCCTTTTGAATGTGCTACATTACTTAGCAGGCTGTGCTTTTCAGATCCTTATTTTGAGAGTGGATGGTTGAGAATAATGGGCTATTTCATATGGTTTTACATGTGTTTTTACTGATTTATTTTCAATGTTGGATGTGTTGGAAATGTTCAGTGTTATTATTCTCTACCTGATGTTTGCAAGCTGCAGCGTTTGTCTTCCTGATTAAGCTTAATTGATTATGAATGTTTTGGTTGAAACACAAGCTGCTGGCTTTATACCCACCATTCAATTTGGAGAAAAATGATTACAATCAGGCATCTGATTAGTGGGCCAGTGTTGTGTGCCGTGTACCCCCTCGTGTGCTTAGATCTGTTTCTGTCATCTCTGTTCGGAGCATCCACCACAACCTGTAGTCTAACGGAGCCATTCAAGTACCTGGTTTTCCCCACTCATTAGCCATATTTTATCACATACTGGATCAGAGTCAGAATTACCTGATAAATCAGTGACATCTACCAGAGCTTTGAGGATCTGACACATCTCCATGGTGTGCTATCTGGTATGATAATGAGTTTGATCTCTCTTTGTGTACTTAGCCGCTGTCACACATAGGGCAGTGCATTGTAATTTTTCACTATCTGTTAAAATGGGCCTTGGACGGTAAAGTGTGTCACTGGGAAAGGAAGCCTCGTTCTGACCCACCTGTCAGTCCCCAGAGCAGTGTGACAGTAAGGTGAAGTCATTTCCTGTCCGCTCTTCTCATCCCCAGTGTGTCGCTCAGGAATAGGCCTGTCATGTCACAGGAAGTGTCACTAGAAACTGTGACAGAAAGGACCTTGTGTGGCACGTCTTAGTCTGGGTTGAGTTGGGTTGTTACTGCAGTCTATGTCTCACTGACATTCTTTGAGATTTCTGTGTACAGTGGCATTATTCATCTCCAAAGATATTTTTTAGTTGTGTGCTGTTTACTCCATTTCCCAGGTTGCATCCCTTTCCAGAGGCCCTCAGAGACCTCTTCTGAGGCTTCACTGTCAAAGTGGCTCTCATTGTCATATTTGCTAGGTGCTAGGTTAATCCATATACCACTTTGATTATGACCGCGCACACAGGACTACCACATCATGGAATATCCTATCCTATCCTTTCTGGCTTGGGTCTGTCTAGGGTGTTTTTTTCAAGTTTATAAATGATCTCCAAGTCTGTCTAGACGCCTTCCAACCTGATGTTCAGGCTGCAGTTACATTGCTAAAGGTACCTACTATGTGACTATGGGCCTAGTACTCTCCCTTTTGTTTTTGTCCCCTCACTTTTTCTCTCTGTCTGATAAACCCCCTCAGAAATGGCAGGAAATACTAAGCATATCTCCGCTTATCAAGGAAACCCAGTAAAGGGGGCATGTGGTGCTTAAGCACTATTAAAGGGCAGGCTAGTTTGGAAGGCGGCGCCGCCTGACTGTGTCCCTCCAGTCCCCGCCAGCTCATCATCAGCAGGTGGCAGAGTCCCCTGAGTCATGCCGCACCCTGCATTATCGCCCAGTCAGTCGATGCCAGAGCGCTGTTGGCATCTCGCCGCAGGTGCGCCCCTCAGGTGTTACGGGGCTCTAGTGCCAGATCATGGCGAGATGCAGCCGCAGCTGAGATGAACCGCTGCGGCTGCGTTCCCCCTTGCCCCCCTCTCTCAGGTTGGATGGAGAGAGGGATGGGGGTGGTGTATGAGGAGGGGAATCTGGAGCGTGTGTGGGGGTGTGGAGATGGAGTAGGAGCCGTAGCGAAGCCATTCGTCTGGCGCTCGGGCTCCCGTGATCAAGTGGCAGGTGGAGCGCCAGGCGAGCTCACACACCTGCTGCTGCTCCCAGCCCTCAGGCTGCCTAAAGAAAACATCCGTCTTGGTTTTTGTCACGTCGGTGCTGAGAAATAGGCTATTTCCTAGCAGGGAACACACACACACACACACACACACACACACACACACTCACACTCACAGACGCACAGACACAGACCAAACAACGAATAAGTCCTACATCTCACAACTCACACTGAGACACCAGTTGATAGTTCCCTCAGTGTTTGAGAGAGTTTTCTGTCTTTGCAAAACCTTTCTGGTGCTCTTCTTGTGATATTTCGTACGCCTTATTTGGACAAGTTGTTGTCACCCTTATTACCTGTAAAAAACTCTCTGCTCTCACCCTCTGCGTGGGTCTTGGGGGTTGGGTTGGGGTGGGGGAGCTGTGCCTCGATCAACACTCCCATTCCCATTTGCTGAGATTCACTTCCTCTTAATTACGTCTGGGAGCTTTTCTCTGTGGCTCAGCGTGTGGTGCCTGTGCTGCTTCCTGGCTTGTTGCTCTCCATCAGCGCTGAGGGGGCTGCCCCTGAGGAGCCGCTGCTGTTCTGCTTGCATGGCCTCCACCAGAGGAAGAAGCCGCTGCTTGAACTTCTGTCTTTAGGAACTGCCTCTCCCTTAGTTACCACCTGATGATGAGACCTAAAGTGCACTCTTTCCCTCTTTCTTTCTCACATTATCATTCTTTTTTCTTTCTCTTCCTCCCTGTCTCTCTCTTTCTTTCTCTCTCCCTCTCTCTCTCCCTCTATTTGAGTGAGTCATCTGTTTTTGACTCCAGACTAGAGTGTTCTATTGACTGCCTGGGCTCCCCATTGCGCTCTCCTTGTTTTGTTGCGTGAAAAAAGGCGAGGCACGTCGACACATCATAGGAAGTGACAGCAGCTCCCCTGTCGCCCTGCTTCCTGTGGCACACCTCATTGACACTTTGACGCCCCATCATTCTGTCTGCCCCCCCCCTCCCCCCAAACACACACACTCTTACACATTTCTCTAATCCCATTTGCTTTTATCATTCTTTGTTTTTGCTGTCTATGGAGAGCAAAACGCTGATTTTTTTTTTTCCCTTTAGGCTTTTTTGGGTGGGGGTGGGGGTGGTGGTGAAACTGCTGAAAGACACATAAATGCATAAAAACAATGTGTGCATGGCACGCACACAACCAAACACACACGCACAGTGTGTGTGTACGTAAGTGCTCATTCTCATAAACACACACACACACACACGCACATACACACACGCACGCACATTCACACACGCACGCACATACACACACGCACATACTGTACACACACACACACACATGCGCGCACACACACACACACACACGCACATACACATACACACACGCACGCACATACACACATGCACATGCACACACACATGCACACGCACACACATGCACATACACACACGCACATACTGTACACACACACATGCGCGCACACACACACACACACACACGCACATACACACACGCACGCACATACACACATGCACATGCACACGCACATGCACATGCACACACACACACACACACACGCACACACACACACACACGCACACACGCACATACACACACGCACGCACATATACACATGCACATGCACACACACATGCACATGCACGCACACACATGCACATGTGCACGCACACACACGCACATGCGCACGCACACACACGCACGCACGCACACACACACACACACACACACACAAACCTGTATGCAGCACTGTGACACACCAGGGACTGTAGTCAGCATATGAGTGACATCTTGATAAATGGCCTCCGAGTGGGCTGTGAGGAAATGGGCACGGTGCGGCGTGCTTGATGGAGGATGCAGGCCGCATCGCCGAGCGGAGCTCACAAAAGGTGTGAGAGCATGTTCACACAATGCTACAATGGGCCACTGTGTGGAGGAAAGAAAGGGTCTGAGAGAGAGCTTTTGAATCATGCCACAGTAGAGCAAAGCCGTCCTGCCCGTCTGTGCTTGAGTTCATTAGTGTGTGTGTGTGTCTTGGTAAATGTGTTTCAGTGTGTACAATACATGTGCACATATGTCTTCTTCTGTGCGTGGGCGAATGTGTGTCTGTCTTTTATGCACTTGTGTGTGTGTGTGTGTGTGTGTGTGTGTGTGTGTGTGCGCGCACTTATCCATATGTATATGTGTGTGCAATTTGGTGCGTGTGTGTGTGTGGGTGCAGTGTTTCCCATACGTTGAGTAATCTACGAAATTAAAACCGGCCGCCACTATTTGCTATATTGTACTATTTAACTTAAGGATAAGATAAAATCCTTTCATTGAGCTGCGCTTTTTACGCACGCAGCCTTTCCTTGCCCCGCCCCGCTCTCTCTTGTAACGAACCCACTGCGGCGCTGCCCTTCTTCTGCATGTGCATTTAACAAAACATTAACGATTGTTGAAGGATTGTTGTTGCCACATAGAAGCATTGCATAGAAGACGGCCTGCTAAATTACTATTAAATCCTCTTAGCATCGTGACCATGCTGCGCAAATAGCGTAAAACTCCAAATAATAGCCCGGCCTTTTATTTTCCCAAATCGCCAAACTGCACCGGCTAGTATTAGAGACAGGCCTTTAATTCCCTTTACACAAAATTATCGAATTAATTATTTCAAACACACTGAATGTCTACCCATATGACTAGGCTATCTGATGACAATTACGGATCATCATTCATTTAGTGTTGAGATGTTGTTCATTGAGTGAGATAAGATCCAAATAGCGGGGATAGCCAGAACAGATGAAACACATTTTAATCAAGCGTAATTTACAAAGAGATTGTATCACACCGAAAGCTCATATTTTGTCGCAACCTAGCCTATATCTGTCCTTTGTCAAATACAGTTGGATTATCAGCCCTGACCAAAACCGTTCAGGAATTATTTATGTAAAAGTGGAACGTGCGTAATGTTTCATTCTCCCTCCTTTTCGGCATGAATGAAACAGCATGAGAGAGCATGAACCATATAGTTTTTCCTGTATTTTATTTACCAAATTTGACAACAGTCAGCTTACATTTCAAATCAGCCTACTTCTTTTTCTTTATCGCCATGGCGCTACGCATTTAGAATAAAGAATAGCGTTCGCGAACCCCTGCCAGCATAAAAACAAGCTTACCATCGGCCTATATACAAATTTGAAACAAAAGGGATTAATTGAACGATGACTAAGTCGGACATATAGGCATAGTTCATATTGAAAAAAGTTATACAATTTGTAACTCTAGCTTTTCCTCACCTCAGTCCTTTAATGCCATCTAACCATAACGTTAGCGTTTGCAGTCTGCACCATACTGGCTTAAAGGTAAACTATGCAGTATTGCCAATTTCCTTACTGTTTTCTCGGTTTTTGCTTCTTTTTCGCTGGGTCTGTCATGACGAATGTCTGAGAAACTCCATCGCTACCTTTTTCTAACCGGTGTCTGGCGTGTATGTGTATTTGAATGCAGTAAAGCAATTCGTTACACTCTGTATACTTCCTGACACTGAGGCCGTCGGCCTGCCGGCCCACAGTTGCAAGGGTGGTTTTTCCGCTCACAGGCGCTAGGGGGAAGCGACACGGCCACCATTCAACCCGAAAAAAGTCATAACCATTCCAATGACTCTGAAGCTGTTAAATGAAGGTAAATTAAGCTAAAAAACTTGCATATTAAGCTAAAAAACCTGTATAGTGTGCCTTTAAGCCCAATTCACACCAATGATTCGCGACGAGATGAGCTGCAACATTCTATAAAGCAACTTGATGCAACATTCTAAAACCTTGCAACTGTGACTAGACACCTTTATTTTAACTAATTAAGTAGAAAACATTATGAATTGCATCCACACATCAGCAGTCTTTTAACTGTGTGCAACGGTTCCCTCACGAACGTCTTAAAGTGACAGGCACTCAAATACATTATACATTTGTTGTCCAAGTCAGCTACCGCCACAGATTGAATCCATTTCTGTGGGAAACACTAGGGTGTGTGTGTATTTGTGTGTTTGTGTGCCTATGTTGGATGGTGTGTGTGTATTAAGCGAGTAGAGCCGTATGATTAGTATGCTAGCGGAGGGGTGCCAGGAGCCGGTGGCATTCCTGCTGGGTGCTGGAGGAGGGCCTCCACTCGTCTAATGAGCCTCTGTGCACAATCACAACTTGCCAATAAAAGCCTGTTTGTCATGCCGCTTCCGTAAATAAAGTTGAATTGAATTAAAGTGAGTGTGTTAATGTTTGTCCTCCGTGTGAGACGGTGAGGGCGATAGACAGCTGGTGGGTGTCACCCCCGCAGACTTTTGGTGGGAAGTTCTAGAGGTTATGTAAATATTGCACCCATCCCCGCTGTGTTGATTTTCTGAGTCTGTTTGTACGGGGAGAGTGTATTTGTGCTAGTCTGTCTGTGCATGGGGTTTTGTGTGATTGTAGGTGTCTGGTTTTGTGTGTGTGTGTGTGTGTGTGTGTGTGTTTGAATCTGACGGGGGAATAATCATACTTTCCCATTCTCTCTCACAGAGCACGTTGTTGTTGAGTTGTAAATGGTTTTGCTGAGAGTGGGTATCGGCGTCCCGGTAGCATCCTCCATACATTAGCATGCTAATTCACAGAACTATGCCAACTGTGCCCAGCCCCAGACTGTCTCAGACTGCAGACAGAATTGTTAGTGTGTGTGCTTGGGAGGCAAGGTCTCTGAGTAGTGTATGCTACAGAACGTGTGGCTAGAGCATTGGACACAGGGAAGACATGTGCTTAATACAGCACTATGGTTTTTAGGAATCTGATGAAGCCTATCATGTGCGAGATAACAGGATTACCACAGCTTCACTAAAGCAGAGTCTAAAATGTGTAGGACCTTATACAAGAGTGTAATTATTGATATATACATATATAATATAAGCAAAAAAACATTCCTGGTAAATTTTGAAGTAAATTAGATAATATTTAGGTGGCCCACCATTATCCTTTATGAATGGTCGAAATTGTTGCCAAATTCAGGAAATCACCTCGCAATATGGGGGACTATGGGGGTATATTTCACATTATTTCACTATTATCAATTTGTTAGCCAGTAGTTATTTGAATAATAATGGTAAAGGCATAAAGCACACAGCTCATTGGATAAACATTGGGTTTATTTATGTTGTCATACATATTTTGGTGATTTTTCTCAGAAAAACGTTTATATATATATATATATATATATATATATATATATATATATATATATATATATATATATATATATATATATAGATGAAAAACACCTTAATGTGTATTGTAACACTTGTCATTAATCATCTAATTTAACTGTTGTTGCTATGGTGAGTAAATCTCATAATTCCAAATCAGATATAGGCTACATGCGTGGGACTATTAGTGTAGATTAGTAGTTGTATCACACGGCATTACATGAACTTTCTTGCAACATGGCTTCTAGTGGAGAGTGTATTAGTAATGCCAATCAACAGTCTTCAAAATGTACTATGTATACAAGACAATCGTCTTGGATATTTGGTTTGGGCAGTGGCCTTGTTCAGGATGACTCGATTATCACTGGATCCCGGTCTTCCAAACTGTCGCCAAGTTCTCAGGTGCTTCATGTGGTATCTTTCGGATGGTTCATCAGAAAACAGAACAAAGTGGGAATCAGCAAATATCGTACTGTCCCAGGTGTCCAGCTTTTATAAAAAGGCCAACATTCCTTTGATATCAGAAAGGAAAGCCTATGAAAAAATCATCAAACTTTTAAGTATAACTATATATACTCTTTCGATCCTGTGAGGGAAATTTGGTCTCTGCATTTTTATTGATAGGTTACTTTCATGCTGTTTATTGAAAATGCCTGACAAAGGCAATTTTTATTGCATCATCCCCGAAAATGTACACTACTGCCATATCTCAGGAAGTAGTAAAGATAGAGACACAACTCACACCAAATGATGCGGAAAGTCCATATTTATATTCAACTTCCATTGACATTATAGGGCTAGACCGATTATTTTTGGTGTTATTTAAGAAAAAATGATATTTTCAGCCTAGCTTTATGGACGTCTTTAGTTGGAAACTTCAGAGGCTCGGTGGGCCACCTAAACATCAATAGAATTCAATAAAATTTATCATGGAAGTTTTATTTGGTTAATGGAACAAAATTATTCTAGGGACAGATTGATTTTCAAACTTTTTTCAAAAAGTGAGGCGGATGATGCACCCTAATATATATCCAAGTTCTTTTATGTTCTAAGTACTTAATAACACATGACTTGAACTATCCATATTAAGAATAACATAATCAAATATTAAACATGCTTTACTAGATATAATAAGCTCTCATTGGATGTTGTGATAGCCTATGTGATGTCCAATAACAGTTTTACGTTAGTGTTAATATGCTCAATGTCATAACAGCCGACGTAGCATGCTAATAAGCTTTCAGAGCATCAGACTGGAAACATGGTAGCTGACATTCATCACTGAACGCAGACTGAAATGAATATGTTAGACAGAACATCACCTTTGCCACATGGTGTTTATTACAGGTGGTTGTGTCTTATGGCAGAGGATGCAAGTAAGCGGCCATGAGATGTCTCATGGCAACAGAATATTTAAATGTTTAGTTTCGCCTTAGATATATTGCTAGACTTAGATCATTGACGCACAGACTGATTCATTACAGAGTGCATATGTGAAACAATTTAAAGGAGCCCCATCACACCTAATAGGAGCAGAATGGTTCGCTTGCTTCATCTCTAAAGTGGCATCTCAAGGACCCCAACGGGTGGTTTCGACTCTTTAAGAGAAAGAAAGCCAGGAGTGAATAAATGATTTTTAGTAGAGAACAGAGATCAGACAAATACTGCTGCTCTCCTTTTTCTTGACTTTTCACTCTTTTCTTATTCTGGAAGACATATAGTGTCTGCTGCACTGCAGGCGTCTCCCTCTGCAAACACCAGTGCCACCCCATTACCTGTTTGCCTACTGGAGCTAATAGCTTTTTAATGTGTGATTGACAGGACATGAGCCAAGCGAGCGCACTCATCCACCCACACACAGACACACGCACAGAGAGACACAGACACACACACACACACACATCCTGAGAGACAGCTTGTGAGGGTGGGGGTGAGAGGCTGAGCGAGCTAGGGTTCCGTGACAGATGCTCCTCTTTAGCGGATGACAGACGTGATAATATTCCAGCGCCGTGCTGAGGCGTAATGGCAGATGGAGGAACCGGCCCGGTGCTGATCACAGAGTACGCCCTGTACACCTTTATCGCCTGTGACATCTGATTTGGGGTCAGCCCGCTGACTTCCTGTGAGTACGAGCATTGCATCGCGCACAGGACCAGTGGAGAGATGATGGCTGATACCTTTGTGCATTTTTCTAAGAAGTGACTCCACCGTTCAAGTAGCCTGAAAATCCAGACCCAAATCCGAAAGATTAAGGGTCTGGCTACGAGTAATGAAATTGGCCCAACTCGAGGGGCGGCACCAAGCATGCATTTGAAAATATCCTTACAACCAATGTTTACTGGCTGATTTCAGAGTTCAATGCAATTAGATAACACTACCACCAAAGTTTACTGTCTGATTCCGGACTTTGCTGTTGCAGCGCTGTCGTCATCAGCTCGCCTCTGGCCCGCCTATATCAGATACACCGATGTGATTGGTGCAGCTCGGCTCCATGGGCATAGGTAATGAGAATCATTACTTATCGACAAAGTGACTTGTTCCAGAGTGATTCAAATTGTTCTCTCGTGAGAACAGGATCCATACATGAATAATGACTCGGATGTCAATGATGATGTGAAAAATGGCCATACTGAATGTCTGCGCTTGTATGAGAATGCAAAGAAAAGGGCTCAGAATATTTGTTCTCAAATTATCACTCATTTGACCTTGATCATTTCATCTGAGTGTTCTGGTATTATAAATTAACCACTTGACAATTAGTGCCACAATCAACCTGTCTGTCTCTAGAGGGGATCCATTTTTACTTCTTTAATTTCAGCAGGATAACTCAAGTCAATTACGCCTTCAGCTGACTAATTACAGCAGTTAGACACGGGACTAATTAGATGGTGTGTTTCAAAGCGTAAAAATGAGGGTCTACTGATGATTCACTCTGCAGCTGCATTACGTTTACTGTCACCTTTACGCATTCCAATTTCTATTTAATGGAATGATCTGGATTGATGGCCACATGTAGGATACATTATGGTTGGCCATCACTATGGGAAGACCATAACATGTGCATTCAGTCAGGAAATGGTCCACTGTCCAGTGCAGTACGGCTGATTGGTTCACAAATGTGCGATGCTATTGAGCAGTCAATTTCATATCCCCGTGGCTCTTGATAGACTTGTTTACTTTGTGGTTGCCGGCGTACAGTATTCACTGCAGTGCACTTCATGCCTATATCTATTTCTTTAAAGTGTATCATTCCTATAACCACACAGCGGCATTTCTCCTTATGTCTTTACTGCAACAGACCTACTTCACTTAGGCCAAACCTGCTCCATTTGCCATAACCATCAGCCATTACATAACCTCATTAATCCAACCTGACAGTTGTCCTGACTAAAATGGCATTTCAGGCACTCGCTTTGGATTCCCTTGACAGTCTTATTTTACACTATGCCTCTTGAGTCATTCTCTGAACAGACTGCTTAGTCATATGCTTTGGCCTGATTGGTCAGTTCAGTGAATGACTCCCACCACCACCAACCAATCACAACTCACAGACACAGACAGAGAGCACCTCTGTGTCCCAGAGGGCAGGAGTAGCAGTCTGGAGAGACGTGTCACTCATCTCTCCCTTCGGCTCTCAGTGTCACGCCCAGAACGCTCAGTTCTGTAGTTCATGTCCTCGCATGACCCAGTGGCAGTGCTGTGACCCAGTCCCAGTAAAAGCACAAATTCAATGCATGTGTTATCAGTTCGTGACATGCATGTTTTTCAGGATTTGAGAAGCCACGACTTTTATCATTATAATAGTCAGTCATTTTGGTAAACACTTCCCTCGTTGCTATCTCATGGTGGTTTGTGCATGTGAGGGTAAAGACCCTCAGTGCTGTAAGGAAAACTAGCCTATGAGGACATCATGTGCTAAAGGGCTGTACTATCGTAACTCCCCCTATTACCGTCGGTCCCGTATTTCCACCGTCTTGCGTGTATGTGTCACTTAATATCCATTTCTATACAAACCAAGACAGCGGACTCCTATAGAAACGCAACCACCCACAACATAGGTGTATCTAAATTAGCTATGTACCAAAAATGACATTTTACCGTGACTCGAGGAGCTGTAAACAGTGTTGTAAGGCTGCGTGTACACAACCGCTTGGAGCTCCAGTGGAATTTTAATTTCACGACGAGAATTCTCGGTCTAACCGTCCATGTGCCGTTGAAACGGTGTAAATAGGCGACCCATCAGGCCAGCACTATAACTCCGAGCGTGGTAAACAAAATCGGATATTTCAGGCAGTAAATGCTCCCGTTAAGAACCAAACCAGATTTTGTTCAAATCTACACAACTATGGCTACTGAAAAATGTAAGGTTCATTTAGTAAATGTTATTTTGAAGTGTTAAAAAACATCGTTGTTTTAGAATTTCTGAACAAAAGTGGTGATAATTGGGGGTGTTACGATACATATTTCAGAGAACAACAACCATTGCTTGACACTCGGCCTAGAGAAGGGAAATAATAATAAACAGCCTTATTGTTTTCTTTTATCAAAATTGTTGTGCCAATGGAAAAGGTTTTGATGGGGTCTTTAAGTTCACTGCTGCATTACTGCAACGTTGTGGTTCATTTTCCTGAAACTAGGATGGATGTTGTTACCCTCTGTGAGTCTATGGCTACATGCATTTTTATTCAATGAATTTACTGCATCCGGTAAAAATTGCATGAAGAGAAAAAGGTATATATGGCAAAAAGAGAGAGAGAGGAAATGGAGAGAATCAGCAGGGGGAAGATGAATAAGGTCCATTACCCCAGCAGCCTGCGTGGAGTCCTAGTTTATCACTGTGTGTGTGTGTGTGTGTCTCTGTGTGTGTCTCTGTGTGTGTCTCTGTGTGTGTCTCTGTGTGTGTCTGTGTGTGTGTGTGTGTGTGTGTGTGAGAGAGAGAGACAGGGAGAGGGGGAGAGAGAGAGAGAGAGAGGTTGAAATGTGAGCGAGGAAAAGAATAATAAGATAGAGAGCAGAGTGTGTTTATTATGAATTTTTGCTTCAGTATTAGTGTAGAGGGATGAGTTTCTTCTCCCTTTTGCGACTTTGGGCTCTGGATGTTTCTTGTCTTGAAGATGCTGGTCCTTGGTGTGTTTCTATGTGTGTCTGTGTCTGTGTGTGTGTGTGTGTGTGGGTGTGGGTGTGGGTGTGGGTGTGTTTTCTGTGAGTTTGCTTTGTTTACTTGTGGGACTGAATCATTTTGCACTTGACTCTCTTAGCCTTCTGCATCTAATCTCGGCATATTTACCAGTTCATTACTCTCTAGAACTCTCGACTAATGATCAGGGTTCTGGCCATTGGAGAATCATTGTGCAAATACACGGCATGATTGTGAGACTGAAAGCCGCCTGTGTGGATCCAGCGGGTTTGAGTAAACCTTGAATAACACTTCACTTGAAAATTTGGTCTCGCTCGCATATTATTCACACATTACACCCAACTGAGATCAAGTCTGACCATATTACATAAGTGATTCTGTGTTGCGACTGACTAGGAAGATCTGTGTGGAGATTAAATAATCTGCTTCCGTATGGCTTGATTTTTTTTTTCTTTCTTGAAATTTAAGTACAGCTGCTTGGTTGGAAGGGGTGGACAGGTTGTATGGTCTTGATCTGTGATCTGTGCGTGTGGGATGAGAAACGGCCACTTGAAGGTCAGTCTAGCCCATAGCCATGTAAAGTGGGCTTTTGGAAATGGGGTCTGAGAGGCTATTTCTTTAAGAGTGGAAGGAGATGTGCCTGGGCATGTGACCTTTTATAGCCAGACAACAGGGGTTTTTCCTCGCCTTTCAACACCTCTCGCACACCCCATCTCTTTATCTCTCTCCCTCTCTATCTTTCTCTCACGGCCTCCCTCTCTATCGTTCTCTCTCCTCACCTTCCCATATCTCTGTAGATCTTCTCATCCCATTGGGCACCTGCACACACACACACACGCACACACACACAGACTCGTTCTCACGCTGTGATGTCTGTGCAGCAGGTGGTGGCTGTTTGATCTCTGCGGTGGCTGCCACCTGCTCTATGAGCTCCTGTCTACTTAGGATGTGCTCTCTCAGCTGCCTGTGTGCCTGAGATTTAGGAGGTGCTGATAGTGGACCATGGTGATAAAAAGAGGACACACACACACATACAAAGGAGCCGTTCCCTCTTACATGAATGTAGTCTCATGCTACACCAACTGATAATACTACACACACTCTGATAATACTACACACCCTCTCATGGACAGGTGGACCACACACACACACACACACACACACAGACACACACCTGCAAGCACACAGACAATCATTCAATTACAGACAGGGTTTTGTTTGTGTTTGTGTGTATGTGTGTGTGTGTGTGTGCATGCATGTCTTTGGGTTTATATCTCATAGGTGTGCTTCATTGCCATAGCAACACTAAGCAAAGAGCAGAACCAAAACAGTAGCACCAGTGAAGGCGAATATCATCAAGTCTAAAACCCATAGGATGGTGTTGTGGGCAGTGCTGCTTTCTGCCAGACCTGAAGGAGGGATGAGATGGGAGGAGTAGAGAGAAAGAGAGAGAGAGGGAGAGAGAATGGAATTGAGGGAGGAAAGAAGAGAAGTTCAGAGAGAGGATTTTCTACCATCCACTCGGCTCCTTGCAGGGTTTACTTGGTAGGTTTTCCTAGTGTAAAATCCTTTAAAGCCGGCGCAGGAGTCAACTCAGTCAGTCAGTTATTATACAGGGAGACTCAGCCGTGTCATACAGCAGCACTGGACTATTGCTTCTGCTAATTCCACCTGTTTTAGTTGGAAGAGGATGAGAGAGAGAGAGAGAGAGAGAGAGAGAGAGAGAGAGAGAGAGAGAGAGAGAGAGTGGGGGGGGGGACGAGGGAGTGGGAGAGAGAGCGAGAGAGATTGCTAGCGAGAGGGAAGGTTGAAGCCCTGGATGAGAGACAGCGGGAGGAGGGAAGGGGTGGGCCGGCTTGAGCAGACAGAGGGAGAGAGGGACTTGACGGGAGCCAAGAAAGACAGAAGAATAAAGAGATTTTTTAAATGTGCGCTCCCAGCTAGTCATTCGGCTGCCTCTTGTGACTAACAGCTCCAATTAGCCATTAGACAAGGTTTCACTGTGTTTTAGCCCTCCAGTCTGTCTTTCTCTCAGACACACACACACACACACACACACGCACACACGCGCGCGCTTAGAGGCTAACCATTCATCACGGTGTGTCTTACATGTACTGTAGACCACATTTTTTACAAGACATACAACCTTTTTTATAACCAATATTTGTTTTTATTCACGCTCTCGCTCCGGGTCTCTTTCCATTTCTCCCTCTTCCTGTGTTTCACTGGGCTGTCGTCTTGGAGTATTGTAAAAACCGCCCCCTTCCCTCTCTCTGCCCTCCTCCAGTGCCTTGTCATTCCTCCTCTTGCCTTGCCAGACTCAATCCAGTCCCCCCCCACCAACCCCCCAACTCGCTGCTCCCCCTCTCCTACCCAAACCCCCTCTCCCCTTCCACCCTCCCCCTCTCCCACCTCATTTATAATTCAGAACACAGTGCGACTGGAATCCTGAGTCTGGATTAAGACGCAGTACAGGGCGGCCCAAAAATACCCCATGCAGCTCCAGAGCAGGGCACGGCACGGCCGCCAACCAGCTATCGGCAGCGGCAGCGGCCGCCTGGCACCAAGGGACAACAGCACCGGCCCGCGGGCTGCGAGGGGTGCGTGCGTGGGTGGGTGGTGGCCACCAGCCCAACAGGCACGCTACCATCAGAGCCAACGCACAGAGAGGGATTTTGTACGAGCCACATCGAATAATCATGCTGTATATAGCGGAGAGTATATGTGATGAGGGCTCCGACGGAACGCGCCATGAATGATTCGTGATGTTTTGCGAAAACAGCCGCGGGCAAAACAACCATTGGCATCCCTTGATGATAACTGATCCCATGCATGAGATTGGTGTTGTGATGTGTGAGTTTTTGTTTGGGAAAATGCAGTGAAGAAAATAAAACAGTGGATGTGACACGAGTGGGCAGAATGCAGAATAGTGGAATGAGAAGTAAATACTGCACCTGGAGGGGTTGAGCTGTGGTTGGATCCCTTCCAATGGAGTGAAACCACCAGCAATAATGAGGTGTTTCATTGTTTTAACTGAGCAGCGTACAAACAAGTGTCTGCAGATGAAGCCCGCATATCCACTGTGGCCAGGCAGAAGCAGGAGAAAAACTAGGAACATGCACGGAACGTTGACATCAAGTCATTTAAAGCAGATATTTTAGCAATGACAAAGACATGCTATGCAATAATGCAGCTCCTTCACATTGAAGTAGGTCGTTTTTATACTGGGCATTGTCAAGTAGGGTTGTGCCGATGGACGATATCATCGTCCATCGTGATGGTTGACAGGCATCGCGATGGAAAGCAACCATCGTGATGCCACGCCCCCACATGACAGTCACTAATTCCTGCTGTAACAGGCTAAAACAAAAACCTTTTCCTGAAAATGAAATTAAGCCTACTTTAAAGGCTGTTAACAAAACAGTTATCACGTATTAGTCTACTGTCTTGTAAAATAACCTACCCTCTTATTCAAATAATTCCTGACTGTGACGTGAATGTGTAGCCTAATTGTCTTTTTGTCGCCTACATGTCTCGCAGGCCTATAGCCTACATTGGACGTAATAGGTAGCCTAATGTTTTAGCAGAAAATATAGATTTATTATTGTTAGGCTACAACTAGGACATTCTAGCGCTCAAATATTTTTGCAAGGCTACAGCGAGCGCCAATGCGTCCTTCTCCTCTGTGTTAAAATAAACCATTTCTTTCATTAATTATAGGATTAGAAGGTAGCCTATTCGTCTTTCACTGTAAGGCTTGTATTTCATGCATTTAGCAAAAGTCCCAGACAGCAGCGGAGAGGTAATCAGGATTCGTTATTTGTAAAAGTGTTTCTACTTCGCCCTCCTATATATAACATATGCATGTTTTGCCGTGTGTGTGTGTGTGTGTGTGTGTGTGTGTGTGTGTGTGTGTGTGTGTGTGTGTATGTGTATCTGGCTGCTATAATGACAGTGAGCATAGACCAGTCCAGCATGGTGGTGAGTCTCTCTACGTGCTGGTCTTTTTTAGGTCGTTTTTTTAAAATGTGGCATGAAATAGATTGAATTGCCACTAGACGTTCCACAGGCATCATAAACATTAGCGAATGCCATCAGCCAGAGAGGCATGAGACTAGGCTGTTTGCTTTGGTAAGTGTGGTACAATGCATGTGCAGTGACTAAAATGGACATTGAATTGTTAAATGCTATTTATAGCACTACTGGGTCAGCACAGCTTTGACAGAACACCTTCTCCTGTGTTACCAAGAGCTGTGCTCTTGCACTTGACTAGCCACATTATGAGAGAGAGAGAGAGAGAGAGAGACAGAGAGACACAGAGAGAGACAGACAGACAGACAGAGAGGAAATATGGTGAAAGGGTGACAAAGGAAGAAGCAGTTGGAGAGTGTCTGCTCCAGAGGCATGTTTTTACTGTGTCAGTCTAGAAGAGAAACGAGAGAGAGAAGAGGAGGAAGGAGGAAGGAGCCCTGCCTGTCTGAGTTCTCAGCTGGGGTTGTGAGTGTGTGTTAAAATATTCACATTTACAAGGCCTTATGTAATGCAGGGCCACTTAAGAAGGCACATTGTGTAGAAGCACCACACACACACACACACACACACACTGGCATGTATGTTGATTGCAGTTTGCATATGGTCCATATGTGTGCATAATATGCACATTCACATCTGTAACAGTGTTTACTGTAAACATGTGTGTTTATTTCTGCATTGAAAGAATTGCATCAGATTGTCTCTCTCTGCCCCTCCCCCCTTCTGTTGTTTTGTGTATGTCTGCCCTGTCCCTATTTCAAGGTTCATTAGCCTCACTATTACACGTCTCATCAGGTAGAACAAGATGCAAATTTACAGTAATTTACTGTCAACCCAGGAGAGCAAATGGTGATGAGAGAGAGAGAGAGAGAGAGAGAGAGAGAGAGAGAGAGAGAGAGAGAGAGAGAGAGAGAGAGAGAGAGAGAGAAGCAGTGGGAAAGGGTCTAACGGGAGAAAGAGTTCCTGAAGATGGTAGCCACAGTGGAGAGAAGAAGTCATGCCCAATGTCATACAGTATTTTAGCAGCATTATCTAGGATTTTCACAAGCTATCCCTAGTGGTCCAGTGGCAGATGTGGGAAACATAGATGAGTTGTTTGCAATATTGAACCAACTCACGTGCAAATTGAAACAGTATTATTTGAATTGTCAGTTTAATAGTCCTGAGATTTTGACAAGCCGTCAGATTTGAACACCGCCTATGTAGCTATGCCAGATTACAATTTTGCCATAATGAGTCAAAAAATCAGTGTGACCTTTTTAAAGAGAATATGAAATACAATAAGCTTACTTGTAACATAACTGGCATCAAATGGTCAAGATAGGGTTAGTTAAAAGCCTAACTAACTAACCTCAACCTGACACAATAGTTCAGTTAGCATTGTGTAACAGACTGTTGAAATATGCCTATTGTTTAGGGGAATTTAGGGAGTTAGGTGGTCTTTGAGTTATTTTTTTATTGGTTAAGTGGTCCTTGGTCTGAAAAAGATCCACGGCTATAGGTCACTTTTGAGGTTAGTGGAATCTTCCGGCTCCTTTAGTTTGTTTGTTTGTAGTGTAGCTGAGGCAGTCCACACCACACGAAGGATTTGGCTCCCATTCCCTTAAAGGTCAGGGCAGAATAACTCCCGAGCCCTATGCCTGCAGACATGTTGAACGCTCTTGATATTTCCGTGTGGAAGCCTGTAGAAAGTATCTGATACAAATCCATGGTGACTGCTGTGTTAGACGGCCTTGGCGCCTCTCATCGTTTCCTCTCGAGAAAGCCACCGATCCTGATAAGAGCTTAGGCAAGTCACGGCGTACACAAATGAGAGTGAGAAAAACACTTATTACACTTTTAAAATAATCAAATTCATTCAATTACCCCAGCCCCCGCCCAAAACACATTCCATGCTAATGCATGAATATGAATCAGCGTTATGCAAACACAGCCCTTCAGGCGGGCAGTGAAGACCTCCCCACCCCACCCCACCCCCCACACACACACACACACACACACACACACACACACACACACACACACACACACACACACACACACACACACTATTCTGAAATATTCATTTGCTTTTGTCCCCCTTTCCTTTTCTCCTGTTTTGTCATTCACCACGATGGCTGTGAGGGAGAATAAATGTTAGCGGGCGTGTATACGCGCTTGTGTGCTACGTTCATGCCCATGTTTGCCTTGCGCCTCCGGGCCTTGTCGGATTCCCTCGTTTCTGTTTGCTCGGCTGATTTGTTGCTTCCTCCACGTTTTTTATTTTTTTGTTATTAAGGTTTGGAGCATGCTCACTCGCTTACTCGCACTCAACACATTACATTCACACACACTCTGCCAACTCATTAAGTGTTTGCCCTTGTCCCCCCCCCCACCCTGCGCCACCACCACTACCACCTCCCACCCTTTTCCATCTCACATTCACTCCTCCAGTATCCCAGGGTTCTCCAGGGCCCATGTTGCATTATGAGCGTAATTTCGCGATCTCTGTGCTCCGTGATCCTGTGCCACGAGGGCCGCAGCTCCTCCTGCTTCTGTCTGCGCCGCGAGGCTTGTCCTACTTTCTGTTCCATGTGGGGGAGAGTTCTGTTTTTTTTTTCTGGCGCCCTAGGCTGCTTTCTCCTCACTGATGTAATGGAACCGCGGAGGTCTCCCAATAGCGCGGCGGGCCCCAGAACAGACCCGGCTTGTCCGTCTCTATCCGGTCAGGGGCCAGTTTGACAGACGAACACACACACCGTGGCAGGCCCCTGAGAGAGAGCGCTTCGCCGGGCCGAGGCCACAGTAGCACATGCCGGTCCCTCTGTGTGCGCTTATTCTTCTGCCACGCTCCGGATTTTGGGTCTGTCTCGGCGCACCTTGGCCCAGTTCAGCATGGCCGTGGTTCGCACAGATGTCTTTGGCAGCGAGCCGTTGTTTGGGAACTTGGCAACTCAGACTACAACTGAGCTGCTGTGTGGTGCTGCTGAGGTGAGAGAGAGAGAGAGAATGGGAGAGAGAGAGAGAGAGAGAGAGAGTAGCCTTGCAGTTACAATCAAGGATACCGTTTATAAAGTAGTCTATATGTTCCTCAATTCACCATTATGTTAATATGCAACCATGGATTTGCCCTTTGAAGCTTAAGAACAATTCTATTAACATGCATGACATAAAACAAACCACACTGTGTGTGTGTGTGTGTGTGTGTGTGTGTGTGTGATGTGATTTTTTAAATGTTGTATTCCGTTGTAATATCTGAGACTGTACCTACCTGTGTATTATTCTGCACTTGTTACCGTGCCATGCTACCTGTTGCCTGTATCTAAGCAACCCACAAGATTAATTGCTTCCAGTCCTCTGTGCCATTATACTGACCCCATTGAAAAGGCTGCCACAGAGCTGTGGGTAGGCATGTTCTGGGCTCCATACATGTGGTTACTGAGTATTTCGAGCCTTCCTTTTGTGTTTTAATTAGGCATATTTCACCATATTGAGACCCAGATGGAGCCTGAAGCCATGTACTGTACTCCTTTCAGTGATTTTCTCTCCTTCTCTTTATTTCTGTTTTTTTTTTCCATTTCTGTCTCACTCATTTCCTCCCAGAGTCCTTCTGGCATGTTGCGGAGCCCCTTTGTTTGTATATTTTCTGTAGACATAGTAAGTGTTCCAACCCCTAGACAGATGCTTTGGATACACGCTTCTGCTATATACCACTTATCTTACCTTACCTATAATGATTACTTATCTTACCTTACCTATACTGAATGTATGCTTATCTTACCTTGTATACTTATCTTACCTTACCTATATGTATGCTAACCTTACCTTACCTATATGTATACTTATCTTACTTTATTTTTGTACTGAGTGTTTTTTACTGAGTGGCTTCATATGGTATTCTGTCTCATAACTTTGTTGGTGACAGCAGTGCAAGCTAAGAGCCCCTCCAGTTCTGTGACCGTCTGCTCGTGTGTGCCGTATGTGGGCTACGACTGTGGGGCTTATGTTGATGACTGTGAGAAGAAAAAAAAAATCACTACAGAATGAGACTAGTGGGGTGAGGGCCGAAGGGAAGGAAGGCAGGAGAGAGAGAGAGAGAGAGAGAGAGAGAGAGAGAGAGAGAGAGAGAGAGAGAGAGAGAGAGAGAGCCCGAGAGAGAGAGCCCGAGAGCCCACTCCTGTCCCACTCGACAGTTTTTATTGGTGCTTTGCTGGAGGACTTTGCTTTGGGAACACACAGCCTCATAAAGCCAGGCCAGTCACCTGTCTGGCCTCAGGGACTCACAAGCAGGCAGGGGGAGCAGAGAGGATGGAAGAGAAGGGCAGTCTTAGTGGGAAAGAGAGGAGGAGGGGGGGGGGACATTTCTGAAAATGTTTGTTTCAAAAAGAGATTATTATTGTAGAACAGAGACCAAAATAAGACAGAGAGACTACATTAACAGCCTTAATCACACAAAATCCGCCAAAACCAGCCAAAATCTGTACAAGAAAAGACAACACAAACCAGATGCATTATATTACATTCTTTGTCTGGAGTAGCCATATTCAAATCAGAATTTGAGTCTGGTAGCGGTTTCAAAACTACTGCAAGTTTTTCATAATATTTGTTGTCTAGTTGACTAGTTGTTATGTACAGGCACAGTGTTAGTGCTAACTGTTACAAAGGTATGCCCCAGCAGGATCCTCTGATCAATCTCTTTTGACTGTCCCCAAAACCATTTATGAATATCGAGGAGACTGACTTTTGTAGCTGTAGCCCCCAAACTTGGGTAAAATCTTTTAAAATTATTCTTTAGTTTTGATTTAGTATAAGAGTTTTTAATCTTTTTATTTAGGCTCTTTATTTATTTTTTATTTTATTGCATCATCATAATACTCATCATAATACTCATTCATTTCATAATACATAACTGTGGTAAGGTCTCAAGGCTATGAAGGAATTATAATGGGGCAGGCTACAGGAGACTCTCACACACACACACACACACACACACACACACACACACACACACACACACACACACACCACACCACACACACACACACACACTCAGAGAGAGAGAGAAAGACCTAATTGACTAATTACAGTGACATTTCAAGGATCGACATTTTTCGAGATATTTCTCCAAAGATCTCACAGCAGCAAAAGAGCATTTGGCAAAACCCACTGGAGAAGATTTCGGCTCTTTCGGTGTGTTTTCCGGCGTGTGTGTTCTAATGTCTTAGGGATTACATCCCGATCTTCCAGGATATGTTCCATTAAGCCGCCGAGATTTACGTGTGTAATTCAAAGGGAACCCACCCAGCGGCTTGCCCAGTAATCCTGGGATGGGTTCGTGCTGAATAATGACTGAGCCAGTCACAAAAGAGATTTCTCCTTTAATTCAGCGTGCGTGGAGGTGCCCCAGTGCAGTTTGGACCTGGTCACTGGAGAGGGTTAAAAATGAGTGCGCTTTGGCGCGGTGCTTAGAAGTGCTAATGGACAAGCATATTAGCTCGGCCACGCCACGGCTCGGAGTGGCCACAAATGCTAATGGGATGAAAGGTAACTGTCTGAAATAGGGCCACTGCTACTGCTACTACAGCTACTGCTGCTAGTGCTAGTGCTGCTGTGTCTGCCAGGTCAACTCTGTCTCAGTGGCCCACTGGCTCTCAGCCTCCTCCCATTTAGGTTTGAGGAGAGAGGGACTTAAATGAGAGTGGGAGAGAAAGAGTGAGTGAGTGAGAGCAGAAGAGAGAGGGAGAAATATTTAAAGGAGATTGGGGTGGGGGAGAGAGGGAGAGAGAGGAAGGGAAGGAGAGAGACAGAGAGAGAGAGAGTGCAAGTTGTCAGACAGGGGTAGTCATGACGGTGGAAGGCTGTGCAGTGGCTGTTATGTAATCTTGTGACAGTGCGTGATTGGGCCAGCTATGGTGTAAGTGTATATATACTCTTTTGATCCCGTGAGGGAAATTTGGTCTCTGCATTTATCCCAATCTGTGAATTAGTGAAAAACACAGTGAACACACAGTGAGGTGAAGCACACACTAATCCCGACGCAGTGAAGTGCCTGCTACAGCGGTGCTCGGGGAGCAGTGAGGGGTTAGGTGCCTTGCTTAAGAGCACTTCAGCCGTTGCTACTGGTCGGGGTTCAAACCGGCAACCCTCCGGTTACAAGTCCGAAGCCCTAACCAGTAGGCCAAGGCTGTCCCTATGGAGACCCTCGCAGCTTCTTTGACCTGCTTGCATTATTCATTTGAAAGAGAGGAACTTGAGCTTTGACCAGTGGACTGAGATTCTCAGAAGGGAGAGTGGAATGGGGAGGGAGGAAGGTCATTATCTCCTCGCCTCGCTCACTAGGGGCAAAAGGTCATCCAGAGGTCATAGGAGAGTGAGCCAGAGGTCAGCCATGCTTGATACAGAATCTTCTGGAACAAAGTTGCAGGAGAGAAAGGGGAAAGAGTGGTGTGCTTCATTTTGATTGGAGAGAAAGAAAGAGTGAAAAGAGAGAGAATAGGTGAGTGGGAGATGATGGGAATGAGAGAGAGAGAGAGAGAGTAGAGGAAGCAAGCAGTTAGGATGCTGTAAGCTCAAATACACCTACACAAGAATGCTTTTAGCCACATGTCTGTTGGGCAGATTGGAGCAGGAGAGAGATAGAGGGTGCTGTGGAGGGAGAGAGGGAGAGAGAGAGAGATAGAGGGTGCTGTGGAGGGAGAGAGGGAGAGAGAGAGATAGAGGGTGCTGTGGAGGGAGAGAGGGAAAGAGAGAAGGAGAGAGAGAGAGAGAGAGAGAGCGGCAGACAGAGCCAGGACTTTATTAAATCAAATTAAGTGTTTGCTGCCATGTGCCAGGAGATGAATCCATCAGTGCTGTGATGGCCCTCTAATTGATGTGTGCTCTGGACGGCCAACACTCATTTGTCCTTAGCTGGCGTACTCACTCTTTCGTTCTTCTTCCTCCTCTCTGTTTACAACTTTATCTTTCTGACTTTTGCCTGTTCTTGCTCACCTTCTCCTCTGACTATCTATCTTTCTGTCCATCTGTTTGTGTATCTGCACCCACCACATGTGCGCATGCGTGCGTGCGTGCGCGCGTGTGTATGTGTGTGAATGTGTGCTCATTATGGAGACTATAAGAAAGCAGGCCAGGTCCTGGTGGAATGCTCCAGCCATAATGATCAATCTCTCCTTCCTCCACGCGAGCAGTGCAGAAGAAGGAGGGGGGGCAGGAAGCAGCCGGGGAGGATGAAAGAGTTGGGCCTGTTTTACCACACAACGGCCTGTGGCCTTCATCTATGTCTCTTTTTGCTTCTGAATCCAGGCTAAGTAACACTGCATCTAACAAATGGCAAAGACAAATGGTGTCAATACGCCACTGTGTTAATGCGTATTGCGTGTGTGTTGATACGTGATCTCAGCAGCCGGTCCTATTAAGCTGCTGCCCTCAGTGTCCCTGAAGCAAAGTGTTGTCTGGCTGGAATAATGTATGCTCTGTCTGAGCCACTTGGTTCATTTGCCATTCACAGAGCCACAGACTGGACTGCTACTGCGAGCACACAATTAGCTTAAGAACAACCAGCGGCACCAGGCGCACTACTGAAGCCTACCTTTAGCCCAGTTGTACAAGACTAGTTGAATTCTTTCGAATTAGGCATATTCGATCTACGTAATAATAATCAGGTAATAACATTCGCAGCAGCCATTTTGTTGATATAGAAAATGCATAGGTAGGTCTATTTAATACAGCTGTCAATTGACAAGCGGGACAGCGCCGGTAATATCGCTGTAGGCTATTTATTTATTTGTACAAATGATGGCATCATGTCTAGTGCAGCCAGTTCCATTGATTATAATGGAAGGTAATTGTTGCCACATATAACACTTCAGTTCAATGCGTCCAATGTAGCCTGCCTGTAAGACAAAAAGTATATTGGAATTGTGGAAAAGTACACTTAACATTACGGCCGTCTTTTAGTGGCATTGTACTCTTTGCAGCTGTAAACATCCGTCTTCGGTTACGCAAACCGTATAAGACCTTTATATTGCCAGTTCTTGAAGCCCTTTTGAACAAAGCCAGAGAGAAATCTTCCACAGTCACTGTTGAAAGACATGGGGCATAAAAAAAAAAATTCTTGGGTTCCGGTTTCCGACCGACCCTGTCAATTTATGTGCGACCCTAATTTAACCTAACGCTGCAAAGGTGAATAGATTGTAGAATAGCCAAAAAAGTTGTAGCATTGTTATAAAACCTTTAAAATCTCTAAACAATCACAAGTAGGGCAGTTCATCACAGTTCATCCATTGCAACTGGATTGATGAAAGGTCACTTACACCTGCACTGTAAAAAAAAAATCATTGCTAAAAAAATATTGAAAAAAAACAAGGCAACACATTGCATTCAGATTTTTATGTTTTCCCAACGATAAGCAATGTGATTACCCCAATTACAATAACCTCGTTGTCTTTACTAATATTATTTAGTTCTGATGAGGGCAGCGCTTTAGCCATGTAATTACCCCAACTACAATAATGTTGTTGTCCTTACTAATATTATTTAGTTCTATTGATGGTAAATTCCTCGTTCTACCAATTAATATATGTTTGCTCAGTCAATAGCCTCGTTCACAGCACTACGAAATGTTGATCAAGAATATATGGATTTCTCTTTCCACTATACTGGAAACTCACTTATTTTCCCTTGCATAATTTTTAAATTCACAAACTAAAATAAATCCATAACGTACAATGTCGTACATTTCAAGTATTTTATTTCACTGTGACCAAGGGTGTATTTTACTGATTAAAAAAAAAAAAAAAAAGCCTCTTCAAAATAATATGAATGAAAAATAGACACAGAAAGGCCAGAGAGTGTATATGAGTGATGTACGTGCGAGAGAGGGTGTGTGAAAGAGAAATGTACTAATTAAAAACAAAAAATAAGTGGAACTATGTAGTTAAACCTCTTCACAATAATATTAATATGGATGAAAAATAAACACAGAAAGGCTATAAATGTTTACAATTAAGGTAAATGTCACAGTAAACAATGTCACAGTCTTATGGCACTCAGAACATGGCCCTAACAGCCCTAATTCACAGTGGCTGAACATAAAAACGTGTTGGGAGTAAATGTTACCATTGTAACCAACATAAATGCATGTCAAATGACATACCGTATCACTCCAAAATGAAACCACAGAAATGATACCAACTTGAGAGGTTTATAATCCAGAACTGTCTGTGTTCTGGGGCTCAGAAACATGGGCCTATACAGCTCAAATGTGAAATGTGTAAATATGCAACCAACACAACCACCATAAATGAAAAACTATTAGTACACATACAATTTGACATCAAATACGTCTCACAAAAACCTGAAACTCACACAGAAGTACTTTTTGGGCAATGCGGAAAGTTCAAACATTTTGGTTAGAAGAGCCCATCCACATTAGCGTTAGAGCATAAGGATACAAAATGAAGTAGTGTGTATTGAGGCTGTGTGCATGTGATTGTGTGTTCTAATGTACTTGTAAATACTAATACTTGTAAATGTTTGTCTGTGGTGATCTTATGCATGTATTATTATGGTTAGTGAGCAACTGTAACCTCTTGGGATGTGTGGAAGTTTGTTGAACATTTGGTTAGAAGAGTCCATCAGCATTAGAGTTGACAAGGAGCAACACAGAAGCCAAGGCGGGAGATATCTGGGATATTGTATGGTAAGCAATACTTGCCATAAGTGCCATAAGTGTCTCTTGCATATGTGCAAAAAAATAAAACATTGAAATCAACCACACATGAAGGTGCAAACTATCCTGTTAACATGAGCTACACAATAACAACAGTACATTCATATTACTGTTGGCCTATACAGAAATTGCCCTTAGCCTCATTTTCCACTATTTCAAAGTGCAAGTTTGTTCTTAAGTGATCGGACACGCTTTGTGCATTTAGGTCCCATTTCCATAAAGACGCTCTGTAGAGTATCAAAAGTGTACTTGAGATCTTCTGGGTAGGAAATGTTGAGGGCGTATATAAGGCCAAAAAGGTATGCCACTGCAGTGGGAGTATCCGCGATGTCCTGTAGAACTACAGATTCCTCCAGAATCAATGAAATGTTTTGCACCTTTGGAGAGGAGGTTTCCACAGCACAGTCCTCAAGGACATAAAGCACCCCCACAGCCACTCCATTTACAGCATCATCTGGATCATTTTCCTATAACTGAGATGACAAAAGCATTCAAAGGTGATTTTCAAGTACACACAACACACATTTCATCTTCATTTTGTAATTCTAATGGGGCAACCGTCGCCTACTGGCTAGGGGTTCTGGCTTGTAACCGAAGGGTTGCAGGTTCGATCCCCGACCCAGTAGGAAAAATGTGGGCGGGGGAAGTGGTTGAGCACTACTCTCCCATGCCCACATCCATGGCTGAAGTGCCCTTGAGCAAGGCGTCTAACCTCACCTGAGCGCCGCTATATATAATATAATATTACAATGACAAGTTGGCTGAAAAAATATCTTCACTAGCCATAACATTGGTTACTCCGAACAAAATAAGTGAATGCTGGGCTAACTGTTACCAAAGATCCCTGATTTCATGCTAGTTAGCTAGTCTAGTGCTATGATTTCTACCTCATCAACATTTTAGCTCACCAACTTAGAATGTGGTGCAATTACACGAAATGTACTGAAACAATGGGCTACAATATATTTCTGGTAGGGCTGGGACAACGCGTCGACGTAATCGATGACGTCGACGCAAAAAATACGTCGACGCAAAATATGAGCGTCGATTCGTCAAGCATAACGTGTGCTGCTAAATATTTTTAATTTTACACCTTAAGTGTTTTCCATACGTTGACTAATCTGTGGCTGGGTACCACGAAATCAAAACCGGCCACCACACATTGATGTTCTATGTTGTAGGCCTACTATTTAAATTAAAGATAAGATAAAATAATTTCATTGAGCTGCACTTTTTACTCACACAGCCTTTCCTCGCCCCGCCCGCTCTCTCTCGTAACGAGCCCGCTGCTCCTCCTCTGCATGTGCATTTAACAAAATATTCACGATTGTCGAAGGATTGTTGTTGCCACATAGAAGCACTGCATAGAACACAGTGGGCTAAATTGCTATTAAATCCGCTTAGCATCGTGACCATGCTGCGCAAATTTGCAGCATTAAAACTGCTGAATTAAAGTTAAAGTAAACTCTGCTAAGGTCTCTGCTAAGGTCACAACATAGTACATTGAGGAGACTAAACTAAGTTAAGTTACAGTATGCAATCCAGCAGTATCTCAAAGCTAACATTAGAATACTGTTTGGGTGTCAGGTTTAGCATGCTTACTTGCAGCTGCTTATTCGTTACTCATGCAGGGCTTATTTTATTGACTCTGAATGTTTGCAAAATCCCGATGTAAATGGAAAAGTGTTTTCCAAGACTCAATTAGAAATACACTACTGAACTTTATTGAATGCTACCTCTGACTAAGAATGCATTACTTTGCGCTTGTATAGTCTTTTATTTTGGAATCTTAAGAGCAATAACCATATATTGCAATGTTAAAGAATTCATGTTTTTTTTTCATTCAGATGTGTAAATAAACATGTATAAGTTGCTATTAGTGAATTAATGGGGAGATAATCGGATCGAATTGAAATCGAATCGGACTGAAAAAATGAATCGTTAGATTAATCGATATATCGAAAAAATAATCGCTAGATTAATCGTTTAAAAAATAATCGTTTATCCCAGCCCTAATTTCTGGCCACATAAGTTTAATCACTGAACACCACACTTTAATGGTAACGTTAGCAGCTAAGTTGTGGATAAAACCGAAAAAAAATAAATGGGTGGGATGTTAGCCTGCGCTAGTAATAAAAGTGTAGCCAACGTGCAATGACCATGCAATTCAAACTAACGTTGGCACATCTTCTGACAAAATATTTTCGATGAAATGCATGTTTTGAAAATAATACAGTTCTTCTAAACCACTCCATAACTAAGGTGTTGTTTCAAAACGTAATTTAATACTTGAAATACTTACTTTCACGCTGTCAATCCCGATAATCCGACTCCTAACTGGATATTTGCAGATGAGACTGAGAAAAGAGAACCTCGAGGGAGAGGAAAGCCCGTTGAAACCCCGGATGTCAGGCAACATGCGCATGCACTTTTCTCATTGGCTGATGTGCTTAATACATTTTTTTATGTTCAATTTATTCTCAAAAACATGTTTACACATCATTGATGTGCAAAACATTGGTCTAACATGGTTTTCTGCATGCATTTTTTTTCATTCCAATTGGCTGTTGTGCTTAATACATTTTTTATGTTCAGTTTATTCTCAAAAACATGTTTACACATCATTGATGTGCAAAACATTGGTCTAACATGGTTTTCTGCATACATTCATAATAATACACATTTTCCTGTCTGAAATACTAAAAATATCAACTCTATTGAATAAAAAAAAACAGTTTTGTTTTTTACAGTGTGTAGGCTACATTGTATTTGGGAAAAGCAGAAGGTAGCAGCATAATGTATTTATGTATTATTTTTATTATTATTATTTATTATTTATTTTTTGTGATTGAGATATCCACGAACTGGCCCACCCCGACCCCCCCCCCCCCCCCCCCCCCGCGCGCGCACGACGTGTTCACCCCCTGGTTTCAGAGCAATTCGAAATGCAAAAATGCATAGAGGAGTTATGACAAAACCGTGACCGTTAACAAACTATATAAGCTATATAAGGTAGGCCCTATGCTAGGCCTATTACACAACATAAATGGTCACTAGGCTATGCTGGCGACCCAAATAAAATCTACTTTGGGAACCAATGGCTTACAGTATCAGCGGACTTAAGCTGCCACCTCTTGGCGAATAGTTTTAATGGTTAATAGTTTTGCATATCAGTAGTAATACATTTCACGCAGCTGTGTTAATCACGGAAAGCGAGAATGAAGTGGACACTTCTAAATGGAACCCAACCCACTGTACAGTAGCTCAAGGTCTGTGGCGAAAGCAGCCATAATGAAAGCGTTATCATTGTTTGGATACTTCACACACACGTGTTTTTTAATCTGTATCGGACCGGTGTAAAGTTGGTACTAAATCATCCATCGCAAAGAATGATTTTTTTAGCACGTCCAATAAATATGTGTAGGTACAGCTCTGCCCTGGATATATCTCTCAACGTGTGCTCTAAAACATTTGGTTTAAATTGAGATGTAGATCATCACGGGTGCGTTAATAAATCTACATTGCGGCGAGTTGACACAAATTATTCACTTTGACGAATTTATGTAGTTTTAGTCCTAGTTACTTTACTTTGGGGCCATGCTCTTCCTTACTTGAATCACCTTTGAAAATAGAGGATTGAAGTAGCCATATGGGTGTTTGGGAATGAACGTTGACTCAGATGCTTTTTGAGACTTTGAGCAGAAATGTCCCAGCCCGGTGTTTAGGATGCATCATATGCAGGTTATCTTTCAGGTAGCCTATATATTTTCCATTAAAAAACCATCACGTAGCGAACGTGTTGTGGCTAACTCACTTAGCTCCTGTTAGTAGCCTAGGTTATGGTCATAAACAAATGAGATGACAGTCGAAAGATACAATTAGTGCTGCTATCAATTTGCTTGGTATAACTGCATTTATAGTTTTCTACAAATGCAATCAAATTGGCCTCCATCACTCAACCAATGCTAACAGTAACATTATTGTACCTAGGTCCTATAGCTATTGATATTATAAGATTAACGTACCTGCAGTAAAAACCAAGCATGTCCGATAAACATTCTCAGATTTATTTCGGCTTCAAGAAGAAATGGGAATTACATTTCATGTGAAAATCGTCCTATTAGACGTTCTCTGCGGTAAACTACAGTCCTTGTAGGAAGCGTCCATTGTTTTTCCAACCCACTTTAGATTAACTTCCAACAAAATTACGTCACTGCAACGATGCGCCATCTGGTGGACAAACGACTACGTATCGCCAATACTGGAAATGCAGCCATGATGATGATGATGATGATGAATATTTGCTTTTCCTTTAATCCTACTGAATTTGTAATTATGTATCGGCCGTTCTAATTGCCGATACCGAAAGTATGTGCGTGCCTGTGTGTGTGTGTGTGTGTGTGTGTATATATGTGTGCACCGCCATCTACAGGCCAATGAGTGTACTCTCACTAAATGTACACATATTTTAAATTTTTTTAGACCCCCCCCATGGATGAAATTCTACTTGTACTTCTACTTCTACTTAACTTGGCATACCCCCAGAGAATGCCAGGTTAATCATACACATAAAATTTGGTGCAGTTCTGACCATCTTAACTGAAGAGAGGGGCGATTAAAGCAGAATGCTATTGCATTTTCATTTTTTTACCGGGGGGTGCAAATCACAAATGAGTGATTATAGGCTAGGTTGATGTGGGCCCTTGAGACCAACATACCATAAAAATGTCTTCATCCTCGGTGCCACGGTTCAGGTAGTTATTTAGGAAAAACTGCA